>NC_089789.1:44713605-44723605 GCF_040412425.1 Macrobrachium rosenbergii | reverse complement strand
AAAATACAATCCTTACAAGACTTCTGTTTATCACTCTGGTATGCGACGACAAATTCTACAGTTATATATCAGAAGTTCAAGCGAAGAAGAAAGGCTTTACTACCCTAATACTATTCCCCTTGCATTTTAATACATTTTTATCTGTTTGTTAATTTATTAATTTATTTTTTCTTATTTAATAAGTGGGATTTTTTATGTATTTCCATTTAACTCCTTTTACTTCCTCCTAATGAACACCATATTCCTTGGAAGTTTGAATTTCAAGCCACTGGCCCCATTGGTGGCCTTGTTCCATATGAATAGGTTTCATCTCCGATTAATAATAATAATAATAATAATAATAATAATAATAATAATAATAATAATAATAAATGAAAAATTGCACTTACAAAAATAGAAGGGAGTGGAAAATTGATACCACCCACCCAGCAAATATCTCCATCCTTACGACCCTGGTAGTGGCGAGATGCCGTTGGATCTGCACGCCTCAGTAACCTTCCAGAGCCAGGTACAAAGGACTGGGGGAAAGAGCAAGACACCGGTAAAGGAACCCAGTCCATTCTTGTCTCGTAAAGAATTCCAAGTACAACAGGTGGAAGAGGAGAAGAGAGAGAGAGAGAGAGAGAGAGAGAGGGCCATCTTGTTTAGGGCTTTCTACGAAATGTCCTGTGTCCTGGTTTCGAGGAATTTGTGTCCGCTTTTTGTTATGTATATTTTTTTTTTCAGTGGATTTAAGGGGCAGGTTGGAAGATGGAGTAATTTTGTTAAGGGTAAGGTTCTTGTCTCTTGAGACATATTTCTAACATTTTCTTTCATAAGAAAATTATCTTTTTCTATTTGGTTTTGAAGAGAAGTTATGTAAACAGAAAATGATTTCATGTACGTTTTTGGCTGATCGATAATCACGCCTTACAATTCGAAAAATGACACAATAGATCTTGAACAAATGAGGAAGCATTTTAAAGATACTGTCATGAGGATTTAAGTAACTCCTCCCCGTAGGTGGGTAGTACCGTCAGTGCACCTCACGGGGTGCACTGTAGGCATTACTAAAGGCTCTTTGCGGCGTCCCTTCGGCCCCTAGCTACAACCCCTTTCATTCCCTTTATTATACCTTCATTCACATTATCTTTCGTCCATCTTCCTATCCACCTTCCCATAACAATTATTCAAAGGTGCAACTGAACGGTTTTCCTCCTGTTACACCTTCCAAACCTACCTACTCTCAATTTCCTATCCAGCGCTGAATGATCTCATAGGGCCCAGTGCTTGGCCTTTAACCTAAACTCCATATTCCATCCCGTTCCAAGTAAAATTCCTCAATAAACTATGACATAAATGATCATAAATACGATGAATTTATGAAAGAGAAACGTTGATCTAGAACGCGAGATCTGTACAAGCAGAATGATCAACGATTACACAGTCATGCGAGAAAAGTTTTGTCTCTGGATTACAGCTTTTGAATTACGAGCAACCAGTCTGGCTGGAAACAGGCTTCACCGTGTGCTCTCTGAGCAAGGGGCCTATATATTTCAAAAATAATTTTTTTTTTTTCATATGATGTGTTCTTGAAATAACACGCGGGGAAATTCTACGGGGATATTGTTATTTGGTATGTCATCTACCTTTAAAAAATAGATGAAATCATCTCATGTTTTACTAGTTTTAAATACTAGCTATTATTATTATTATTATTATTATTATTATTATTATTATTATTATTATTATTGTGTGTACCACTGAAAAAATTAAATCAGCATTATTAAAAGCCGGATAAGTTATGTATTTGCAAAGGGAAACAATGATTATTGTAATTTTCCATTATTAGATCGAATTATCTTTGGAAATATATATGTATATATATATATATATATATATATATATATATATATATATATATATATATATATATATATATATATATATATATATATATATATACTTAGCTCAGTCTCTATTCGTTATGTTACCAAAGGGAGACCGCCGCGTTTTACAGCTCCATGCTTTGGGCGAATTTCTCAAGGGCGAGGAAGAGGAGGCTTCTTATTTTCCGCCCAATGGGACGAACTCAGAGAGAATTTCTCTCGTATACCCGACTTTGAAAATATATTCTTTTTTTTTTGTATGGGGTGGATGCACACACATGCACACGTGCATGTATATGTATATATATATATATATATATATATATATATATATATATATATATAAATAATATAAAATAATCAACACACAATCACTCGTGGAACAGAAATAATTTCTGACTCACATCAGGATCAGGCAGGTCTTTCAATTGAAAGGCAGGGCGCTTCTTACCCCACTAGGCCATGAAGCCATAAAAGAAGTTGGAACCTGAGGGCAACTGCACCCAGGAATTGCCTGGGCAAGCTAACTGTTGCATACCAGCATGTTTTTCCCAACCTCCCGACTCAGCAATGATCCAATTGACAGCATTTCATTGAATTATCCCTCTGAGTGAATAAGATAGGGAAATAAACACAACACATATATATTTACATAGAGGGAGATATCAATATATCAGAGAGAGAGATAGAGAGAGAGAGATAGAGATATAGAGAGAGAGACAGAGAGAGAGAGAGAGAAGTCAGACAGAGATCCAAAAAGTGCATTACGCCTGAATCTCACAGACAGAGAGAGAGAGATGAGAGAAATAATCCAAAAGTGCATTACGCCTGGAATCTCACAGACAGAGAGAGAGAGAGATGAAGAAATAATCCAAAAGTGCATTACGCCTGGAATCTCACATTCTTTAAATAAGGAAAAACGTCGTACATTTAAGACAATTTCTTACGCGTGTCTCATTTTCTCCTGCAGAGCAGAAGTTCGGCTGCCGAAGGGAACGCAGACTACTCAAACTATTTCAATTTGGTGTAAAATTACTCGTTTTTTTTTTCACACTCGGTCGGCTGTCTGTCAAGTCGGGGGTCAAGAAAAATGCTGAATAAGGCCTGAGATGGACACTGAAGTATTCTTTTGAAACAATATATATTTGAGCGCTATTGAACGTGGTCGTGTTTAGTAATTTAAAAGAAAAAAAAAGTGAAGCGCTCAATAATTTTCCATAAAAATTGTTGAAATTGGAGATATATAATGTGAATCGATGTGGTATATATGTAGATATAAATTATTTATATTATATGTAATATACATTTAAATGTATACAATACATAAAATTATATATTTATATATATATATATATATATATATATATATATATATATATATTATATATATATATATATATATATATATATATATATATATATATATATAATATATAAAGAGAGATAGAGAGAGAGAGAGAGAGAGAGAGAGAGAGAGAGAGAGAGAGAGAGAGAGAGAAAGAGTTTCATAAACATTCAGTATTATATATTTTCAGTCTTCCAGATCACGAACTCGTTTGCATTTCACATGAGGATAATTTCAAATGAATAATGAAATCCCAGATCCCAAAGTTTAATTAACCCTTCCAGACCGGACCGAAATATGTATTACGAATTAAGTGACGCTGTTTTAAGCATCGCAGTGATAAATTGACAAAACCACCGTTGTCAAGTATACATAATTATGTCGGATATTGTTCCAGAGAGCCAGATTCATATTTGTCATAAATCAAACTTTATTACGGACTGTGCAACGCGAGTCAATTGCATAGACAATGAGCTCAGCCATTAGTAATTTGTATTGGCTGTAATCAAAACCATGACGTTCGGTGACACTTGATTATAATGACGTGAAATAAGTCTTGAATATTTATTTATCTATTTTGGTTTAATTTCCACTGGACGGGAAACCAGATCGTATTTTGAAGGTCGGCCGTGATGAAACAAGAAATAGAGGGACGAGGAAAATTTCAAAAAGGAACAACAGAAGCTGAAAGAAACTACAAAAGCTTACAGCCGATGGAATTAAAAAGAAATATTGAACCTGAGAAAAAAAGTAACAAATGCGTCGAAATTTCTCCGGCGCAATCGAGTTTTCTGTACAGCCGCTGCATCGCATAATCAAGGTCTCGGTATCATGAGCCGTGGCCCATGAAACTTTAACCACTGCCTGGTGGTGGTCTGTCCTATACCGTTGCCTGAAGCACGATTATGGCTAACAGATCTTAAAAACTACTGAGGCTAGAGGGCTGCAATTTGGTATGTTTGATGATTGGAGGGTGGATGATCAACATACCAATTGGCAGCTCTCTAGTTTTTAAGATCTGAGGGCGGAGAGAAAAAGTGCTGACAGAAAAAAGTGCCGACAGAAAAAGTGCGGACAGAAAAAAGTGCAGACAGAAAAAAGTGTGGACAGAGTAAAGTGCGGACGGACAGACAAAGCCGGCACAATAGTTTTCTTTTACAGAAAACTAATCAGGCTGACCATTTTTCAGTAAAAGAAGTCTCCTTGTAAATTGTTCGAAAGCAGATACAAGCATAAATTGGACAAAACTATTGATATTTTTCTTCCACCAATTCTAAGATAATGGCCACTTCAGAGAACTTACGTCCTGCAGTAAAACAATATTTGTTCTTTTGCTTCAAGAGAACAATTGTCGTTAACAAAAAATAACACATTTTAAATAAAAAATAAGACAACGAAGCTTTCACGTATGCAGACGGATAGAAAGATTATTAATGATCTCTAAAGGGAACATTAACATTTCAACATTACCAGCACCTCTTTTTGAAGCTGATGATGCTTCATTATCCAAATTTTCTTAGAATATACTATCTATACAGGCGGGAGCAAATATATACATATTAATAAATACAAATATACACACACACACACACACACACACACACACACACACACACACATATATATATATATATATATATATATATATATATATATATATATATATATATATGTGTATGTGTGTGTGTGTGTGTGTGTTTGTGTGTGTATGAATGAATGTGTGTGTAAAAAATCCCAAACTTCGTCCAGAACAGTCGCCAGTTACGAGCCTGGTAGCATTTCCTAATCTAGCTTTTGTTGGGAGGATGAACTTAGAGGTTCTGGAAGACTCAACAACGATATAGTTCTCTCTCTCTCTCTCTCTCTCTCTCTCTCTCTCTCTCTCTCTCTCTCTCTCTCTCTCCTGTGTATCTTAGTCTCCCCGTATTTTTTAAACTCCCAAATATTAAACATATTTTTTTTAAAATAAAAAGTATAATTTTTATCTCTTCATTCCTTTAGAATTTTCTTTAAACCTATCTTACCAATCGATTTGCTTCTCTTTCTCTCTCTCTCTCTTTCTCCTGCACACACACTTCTCCAAGGATAACTGGGGTAGAAAATCTCAGAAGAATTTTCCTTTAATACAGAGGGCGTCTTATTAAATGGTAAAAGTGTTGAAACAGTCCACACTGTTTCTGGACCCCTGAAATTAATTGCACCCTGACTCAAGTGTGTTTGAGGTATTAAATTTTCTCGGCCGATTTAATGAAACCACTTGGCGTGAGAAAGAGAGAGAGAGAGAGAGAGAGAGAGGAGAGAGAGAGAGAGAGAGAGAGAGAGGTGGAGCAGCCATCTAAGTTTAGACTAAAGGCGAAACATGATGTTGACAAACCTAGAGTTAGACCTAAGTCGGACAGGCAGAGAGAGAGAGAGAGAGAGAGAGAGAGAGAGAGAGAGAGAGAGAGAGAGAGAGAGAGGGTTGTTTAGATGGACATAAAATTCGCGCACTCAAATATATTTTAATGTGAGTTTTGCCAATCTTTTTCCGGATTTATAAGTGAAGGTGGTGGGAATATTGTTAGATAAGACATTTACAAAAAAGCTACACTTTTCCTAATACAAACTCATATTAAATTTTTGTTAAGAGGGCGCCACTCTCTTCCACCGGGAAATAATTATTATCTTCGATCACACCATACCATGAAAACTTCGCATTTTCGAATGAACACAAAATAGGATAGGAAGAAAGATGTACTACTCTTTTTTTATCTTATCATAATAAATTTGATGCAGTAGAAAGGTGCCTTCCTCTATCCTAAAAAATTACCAGCCAAAATGACGATCGAACTGGAGATTAAAAAGAAATAACAAGATGTCACTAGATAAAACTATGCAATCATTTGCTAAAAAGACATCTTTTTGCGTAGTAGAGACAAGGAGAGTCAGCTGTTCAGAAAATAAAACGAAAATAGAACATCGTTCCTTTCTGCTTCTGGAAAGAACTATCCATTAACACTAAAGTTAAACAGGCGTCTTCCTCCGTTGTTCAAACACTTGGCAAAGCACTGGACTTAACCATTTCTTTTTAAAGTCATCTTCTCCTGTCTCCCAGTCCTCCAGAGAGAGGAGAGAGAGGCCCCGTTGACCAGCTATAAACCACTAAAGGCTGCCGAATTTGAGGTTTATTCCAGAGATACACGCGATGCTTCTATAATAAATGGAAGTACTTTTTATGGCGTCATACCATCTCTAAGGTATTTCTCTCTCTCTCTCTCTCTCTCTCTCTCTCTCTCTCTCTCTCTCTCTCTCTCTCTCTCTTCTTGGAGAACTGGGAGTTAGGAGAACACAACTCTTATAAAAAACAGTTAGAAAGTTGCGTTTGTTTCTGTTATAACTGTATATATATATATATATATATATATATATATATATATATATATATAAATGCATAATTATGTATATGTATACATGTATATACATATGGATTATATATATACACACATCTATGTATATATGTATAGTCACACGTGATTGTGTGTGGATTTTATATATATATATATATATATATATATATATATATATATATATATAGTATATATATATATATATATATATATATATATATATATATGTATGTGTGTGTGTGCGTGAATACACACACACACACACACACACAGATAACCACTGGAAAGGTGAAAATTAAAGACCAGGTTCCAGTGTTTTTTTTCATGTGGACTCTCATCCGTCAAACGGGTGAACTGACAGTTGACCTGATCGTGAATCCCCTCCCTAAGAGCGACTCATGAATTGATTTCCCAAGAGAATGAGGAGAGCCAACTCTGGAGAATTTTCCCATCATTCTCTGGAATCGACAGCGCAAAGATCAAATCATAAGCATCTCCTACGTGAAACACACCCACATCCTGAAGACAAACAGTTCCCAATTCTTTAATTTCTCTCTGAGGACATGAAAATCCGCGAGGACTGGACTGACTCCCGGGAAGCCTCGCATCCTAAACCGAAGCAAGTGTCAGATTTTGAAACGAAGTCTTTGTCTCGAGCGAGCAAGTATCACGCTCACAAAATCATGAGTTGTTACACCTTTGATGTTGTGAGCGTTTCGAAAATGGTACTGCTTCGGCAGTTCCATAATGATGATTGTAGGCATGGCATTTCCTGTGGTAACATTGTTTCTAAATTGGCTCTGTACCTTGGAACAGTGTTTACTCTTGGGCATCTTACAGACAAAATGAAATCTTATTGGATTAGAACACCCGAGCTGACACAACCTAGTAACGACAACAACAATGCAGTGTCTGTATTGAGAAAGGCTTATGAAACCAAGATTGAAAATCTTGAAACGGAATTTCAAAATGAAATTCAGGTACTTCAAAGTGAAAATTCTCTTTTACGAGCGACGCTGAAGAAGAAGGAGGAATTATTTGATAAAATGAATGAAGGCTTCGACCGCTTCAGACGAAGGATTGTCGATAATTTTACAGGAAGGATGGAAGAAGGTTCTCGCTTGTCCAGCGGATCTTACCAGGAAGAAGATTTCCTGGATATGATTGGACAAACTCTAAATGATCCACTTGAGACCGTGTTCCCTAAGCCATCCCTTATTAAAGGACCCAAGGAAAAATTACATTTAAGAGTGGGTCCTTAATCTCCGAAGGCGGATGGACAGACTGACAAAGGAGAATTATGCTCTGAAAAGGCAACAGCCTGAAAATCTCAGAGCAGAGAACGTTCGGCGTGAACAGACAGATTACTCAGCTCCTTCTGCAAACGTTTTGCAGAAGGAGGTGAGTAATCTTCGCGGACAAGATATTGAAATGGAGATAAAAACTGACCGAATTAAGAGAGAGAAAATTGAATGTGAAGAAACGATTAGCGATTTGGAAAAAGAGGTCCAGGACTTAGTAAAACAATATGAAAAAATTAAAACTGAAGTCAGTGACCTCAAGCAAGAGTTGACTAACCTTCAAGAGGAAAGTCTGGAAAAGGATGTGAAGATTGACCAGCTCATTATAGAAAACATGAAACTTGTAAAGACTATTAGCCGTTTGGAGGAGACGGTCCACAATTTAGTTAAAGAAAATGAGGAAATTGAAACAGAATTGCAAGGGCAGTTAAGAGATCTAATGGTAGAGTTCAGAGATCTTCAGGGTGGAAATATTTCCAAGGACATAAGCGGCTTAGAAGAGAACTAGAAGCATGTGAAAAGACAATCAGCAGTTTGGAGAAGGATCTGCGTTTTCTTAAGTATAAAAACGTAGACTTGGAGATGGAGACGAAGACTGATAACGGTTCAGAAGAGGACGTTTTTAAGTGGCCAATGGTGTATCAGTTCGCAAGACCTAAAAATGGAAACACAATGGAAGACTCTGATTGGTCAAGTGACGACGATTTCTCGAGTGATGATGACGATTCCTCAAGTGTTCCCTCCTGAAAGGATTAGGAATGCTATAATACTGAGGAGTTTAATGAAAGAAAATATATACAGCCTTAGCAAGTGGATGCAAAAGGGATATGAATGAAATATGAAGACTAGGAAAAACCCGCAAGTTAATCCCTGTAACCACCCAAAATATTAGAAAATCTAAAAATAATAACCATGAAGTTTTTAAAAGAATCCCACCAAAATAAAAAAAATTACAAAATCCCATATAATGAACAAATGAAAAACCTCTAGAATAAAAAAAAAAAAGGAAAAGTTAACCTCTGGCGTGGCGTAAAAACCCGCAAGTTAATGCATCCAACCTTCAAAATACTAGAAAATCTCCCAAAATTAATATGAAATTAAAGAATCCCCAAAAATAAACAAAATAAACAAATCCCGCAAAGAAAACAATTTAAATACCGCAAAAAATAAAAGAAAAGGTTAGGAGGCGATCCCATCGAAACTAAATGGGGATGTGAATCCCCACAAGCCAAAGTGGTGGAGGCGATCCCCACAAAAATAAAAATTGGGGGCGATTCCCCACAAGCCA
Source organism: Macrobrachium rosenbergii (assembly GCF_040412425.1). NCBI lineage: Eukaryota > Metazoa > Arthropoda > Malacostraca > Decapoda > Palaemonidae > Macrobrachium > Macrobrachium rosenbergii. Next base: position 44,714,417 of record NC_089789.1, on the reverse strand, counting down.
AAATGGGGAAGAGATCCCCCACAAAAAGAGCTGGGGAGGTGATCCCCGACAGACTAAAGTTGGTAGGCGATCCCCCAGAAAAAAAAAACTTGGGAGGCGATCATCCAAAAGAAGGAAAGTAGAATTGATCCAAAACAAAAAAAAACTGGGGAGGCGATCACCCAAAAGCCAAAGTGGGAGTATTACAGAAAAAAATGATGAAGTGTCCCCACCCAAAAAACTAAAGGTAATCCCCACAAAAAAAAACTAGGGAGGCGATCACCCAAAAGCCAAAGTGGGGAGGCGATCCCCTACAAAAAAAAAAAAAGAACTGCGGAAGCGATCCCCCACAAAAAGAACTGGGGAGGTGATCCCCCACACACCAAAGTGGGGAGGCAATCCCCCAGAAAAAAACTAGGGAGACAACCCCCACAAAAAAAATGGGGATACGTCCCTACACACAAGTGTGGAGGCGATCCCCCAGAAAAAAACTGGGGTAGCAATCCCCCACAAAAAAAACTGGGGAGGCGATCCCCCTCACACCAAAGAGTGGAGACCATCCCCCAGAAAAAAACTGGGACGGCAATCCCCACAAAAAACTGGGGAGGCAATGCCCACGCAAAAGAATTGGGGAGGCAACCCCCGCACAAAAAAATGGCGAGGCGATCCCCCATAAGCCAAACTGGGCAGGCGATCCCCCACAAAAAACTGGGGAGGCAATCCCCAAAAACCAAAGTGGGGAGGCGATCCCCCACAAAAAAATCTGGGAAGGCAATCCCCCACAAAAAAACAAAAAACTGGAGAGGCAATTCCCCATCAAACCAAAATATTGT
>NC_089789.1:44691105-44708605 GCF_040412425.1 Macrobrachium rosenbergii | reverse complement strand
ACAAATCCTTCTCAAATGAAAATCTAATTAATGCTTTTGTTTTCGTTTCGGCCTCTCCCCTGGCTTTCAATTAGAAGGCTTCTCCTTGTCACTTGTTCCTCCAATTCCACTTTGAAATCAGATTAACTCCTCGACTTCGGATGAAGTCTGCATTATGCAGACTCTCCCTCGCACTTTTCCTCGCTGGATGAAACGTTTTATGAGAGCTGCAAGTGAGCAAGGTGTGTTTACGCTCGCTCTTTCACGGGACTTAAAGTGGAGAGAGAGAGAGAAAAGAAGGAGGGAGAGAGAGAGAGAGAGAGAGAGAGAGAGAGAGAGATTTTAGAGAGAGAAGAGATAACCATGAGCAGTCTGAGTATAGACCAGAGAGAGAGAGAGAGAGAGAGAGAGAGAGAGAGAGAGAGAGAGAATCTTATTTTAATCTTTGGCTTGTATAGGCATGCACAGCCAGAGAGAGAGAGAGAGAGAGAGAGAGAGAGAGAGAGAGAGAGAGAGAGAGAGAGAGAGAGAGATTAGGCTTACAGTCTGAGAGAGAGAGAGAGAGAGAGAGAGAGAGAGAGAGAGAGAGAGAGAGAGAGAGAGAGAGAGAGAGAGAGATTTTATTTTAGTCTTTGGCTTGTATAGGCATGCAGTCTGAGAGAGAGAGAGAGAGAGAGAGAGAGAGAGAGAGAGAGAGAGAGAGAGAGATTTAATTTTAATCTTTGGCTTGTATAGGCATGCACAGCCAGAGAGAGAGAGAGAGAGAGAGAGAGAGAGATCTATTCTAATCTTTGGCTTGTATAAACACACACATAATTTTTAAGACAGAGACAAAGGAGTTAGGCGGGTCGCTTTTATGAAAAGAAATTCGATGCTTTAAAATGAAGATGGTGACTGTGCATATATAAATATTTCAATGTACACGATCGGCATTACTTGTCTTTCAACAGTAATAAGAAGAAATATCGTTCTCACATATTTAGTATAAATAAAGAAAACAGACATTCGAGGAAGTGTTCACATTCCTTCGTTGCAAGAGAAAGAAGCTTAAATGAATTATAGAACTTTACTTAAACTGAGGGTTTCAGAAGTCGTGTGTGTATTTGCATGCCCTTTGCAAAACCTATTACATTTCCTTCCGTACTCCAGGCAAAAATTGACTAATAATTCCATCAGGAATGTAATTCGTTCTTTTTATAGTTTTTCATTTCCAGTTATACTAAAAAAACTTACGTGTGTATTCTAATTATGAAATGTAATCCCATATAGTTTAATAGTTTTATAGACAATAATATTTTTTATGTATAAGTCAATGGTCATTTGGTTATACAATCCAAAGACTAAAATAAAATATCTCTCTCTCGCTCTCTCTCTCTCTCTCTCTCTCTCTTATCCAAAGACTAAAATAAAATCTCTCTCTCTCAGACTGCGCATGCTTATACAAGCTAAAGACTAAAATAAAATCTCTCTCTCTCTCTCTCTCTCTCTCTCTCTCTCTCTCTCTCTCAGACTGCACAAGCTTATACAAGCTAAAGACTAAAGTGAAATCTCTCTCTCTCTCTCTCTCTCTCTCTAAAATCTATGTGCATTTTTTAGAAAAATAAGAAACTACTTGACAAATTATTCCGTTACACTTTGCAATTTAAAAGATGCAAAGTTCCAGAACAACATAATTCAGGAAAGTAAGCAACCGTAAGACCAAATGTATAGATATTAAAAAAAAATGATTACCCCAGGTTAACACTAACTTCAAATGTCAGACCAACGCATCTTGCTTCCCAGTCGAAGACTTGGAGATCAATAGAAAGGAAGGAAGTGTCAGGAGAGGCGGCAGTGATATGCCTGTCGTATGAAGGAACAAAGACGAAATCAGATAACGACCTGGGGAGCTGAAAGCGACGCGAGGCGTAGACGACGTCTCTCAAGAGAAACGCTTCCCGAGGTGAGAATGTGGCGAGATTGGTATCTCTCCTCTAGTCACCTTCAGAAGAGAAAGAGAGATGACATTGTTTTATCTCTGTCATACGAAGTATTCTTACGCGACTTTCCTCTTGGCTAAACGGACACAGGTTTGCCGACCTCCTGGATTGTGTCGTTTGTATTCAATGCTTAATTTAACGTTTAATGAATGTATGTATGTATGTATATATATATATATATATATTTATATTAAAAACTATTAAACCGTAATATTCCAAGACTTCCTTCCCTAACTAAAGATTAAATGACTGACAAGAATCATGTCCTTTGGCAACGCATAGGAAATCTTTTCACATAAATGACATTAAAATACAATTCAAATCGATGATCACTGATCCGTTTCTCCACTGAAGGTACACAAATTCCTCCATTCGAAACGCGAAGAAGAAATACTGGAACAAAAGAAACTCGGGGAAAACGGAAAAACACCGGGAGGAGGAAAGTGAGGAAAACTGATTAAAAAACGTTAAGGTAAAACTCTCTCTCACTGGCCTGAGAGAAGGAAGTCCGTTCTCTTGATTAGAAGAAGCTCAGTCAACATCGTCGGGTTTCCCAGACCTCTCTCGGCAATCCAGGGGAGTAATTTGACACTTCTTTTCTCTTACAAATTAATTCATTCTTTGGTGTAGTTTGATGAATTTTTGATGTACTCTGACATACAACCACTAAATAAACATGCACACGTGTAGAGGTAAACTATGAATACGAAGACACATACACACACACACACACACACACACACACACACACACACACACACACATATATATATATATATATATATATATATATATATATATATATATATGTCTTGCCTGATGCTAATTATATTTGCTTATAATGCAGCACAGATTATCATACACCAACGTGTAATAAAACTGAACGCAAAAAATGGGTGTTATTTTCAAATACTTCCATAACTAAAAATGCGGATTAGCTAAAACTAGAAACATATTCATATATAATTCATGTGATATTCCAAATGATATCCTAGAAAATCCATATAAATAACGAATTAAATGACATAGAAATATATGAACATCACATATATTTCTATAATATTCTGATTATAGTATATATTCATGAGCACCCACAAAAGGTTGTTAGTAATGCAAATAGGTAATTATAATAATTCACTGCTTATTATAATTTCAAACACAGCAAATCTAATTCACATTATTCGAAAGATACTGAATTGCCAAAGATAATTTCCGAAATGATTATTATAATGGCCTCTAATTGCACTGGACGCATGAATTTTGCATAATACTACCTAATATAAACGAGGGAGGTGGTAATTCATATATATATATATATATATATATATATATATATATATATATATATATATATATATATATATATTATAGATTATAAGATTAATATCTTCCATCAATGTCTATTTATCAAAGACATTGTTCTTCATTTAACATGCCATTAATTATTTGTATTTTATACTCTCATTAACCACAAGCACTAAATCAAATATGAATTAACATTGAAAAAAAAAACTTAAGAATGGTTTCACCAGTCTCTTAAAATTTGAATATTACCATCCGTAAAGTAAAAGATCCAAATCCTTACTTAAATGCAAGTAAGTTACTTTTATGAACAGACGCAAGACAAAATTGAAATCAATAACATTGGATTACTTTTCGTGGATGTAAAAAATCCTTTCCTTTTTGACATTCGCTTACGAAAATAATCACCAGATCCAAATTGCTTTGACCCACGAATATTAAAAAATAAAAAAGTGATAAATCCCCTGTTTTGAAGAGCTTTCAGTGCTGACGCTTTATTGCTCTCACTGAAAAATATTTCATAATCTCTCAGTATCTACAATATGTCATCACGATCCCCGGCTAAATTATTCACGCCACATTACAGTTCGGGAAAATAACGCTCGCTCTGATCGCATTTGTATATAATAAAAAAAAAGGCCCAAATTGACGAAATACAATCGATGAGAGCATTTAGGAAGCAGTTTGCAGGTAATTCTGGCCATTGTATATTGGCCCCAGTGAGCTTTGGGAATGTTACGACTTTTCCAGGCCTCTGAATTTATTAGATTGAACTGCTAAAATCGAATTGATCAAAGTAACTGGAAACAATTGCGGGGTTCTCAACAATATCTCTTTTGAAAGGTTTAGCTTTACTGGGAGTATTGTTTGATTTTTATTGGTACGTCATTGCTTGTAAGGTTCATTCACTGCTTTCAGTACTAAACATTATCACTAAAGAACATTTTAAAGAATGAAAAGTTTAATGTGAGGCTCTGTACTACAGGATACCTGTTAATGCTTGCTAGATGGGAAACTATATTTGGCATATGAAAATGAATGACTGTTATGGCTACAGAACCATACACACACACACACACACACTATATATATATATATATATATATATATATATATATATATATATATATATATATATATATATATATCCAATAAATCAGAGGGTTTTCTTCTTGATATTTCATCAAGAAATTTTAGAATGAGATGTTAGCCCCACGGCTTACGCCGAGGCACTTGAAAGGACATGTATTTTCACGACACCTGGCTTTTCTTGCCGGTCACCCCTCCAAGCACTAACCAGACCAAAACGAACGCCGAACGCCACCAGTGCACGCGCGTGAATGCCATTTACCCGTTTATCAGCCAATCCATGCTGCCCTGTGCTTGCTTGCCTCTCAGACGCCCATGAACTCGAAGCGATGGCAATAACCTTCCCACGTAATGTCCGTCGGTTTCCCATCCTGTATGCGAGGCCACTTCCCAAATGATGGCCACGTAACCGTTTAGAAATAGACTTTACAGCAACGACGATTTTGGGGGAGAGAGGGGGAGGAAGGGGGTTGGGGGAACATTTGCATGTCCATTTGCTGATAGGCAGAAGCGTCATCATCAGCGGTTTGATGACCGAAACGGCTGTCCGATGGCCATGGTCATTGCTCTTATGAATGTGTGTGTGTGTGTGTCGGTTCAGTGAATATATTTTGTCTGGAGTTACGACTGAGTTATTCTTTATTTTCTTTTTGTGGGGTATCGCAGATAAGCAGTTTGCCCTTCTTCATTCTAGATGGAGTTTCCTGCCGCTTAGACCGTGGCCTCCATAACATTGTTTCAAGATTGTAAGTACTGATTTTTGGGATGGTATTGAAAACCCGCGTCTTTACCCATCAAATGACCAGAAAAACAACAGAAAATGTCTCATATTATGAAGAAAGCCTTCAAGGAAAGAAACCATTTTGTTGGCAATCAAAAGCGAACTTTTAAACTGACGGATTTTGGTATTTGAACGCTAAACATCAACTCCAGAGTGACAGGACCCATTCCTTTTCTAAATCTCTCGAGCCGTTTTATTTATATTTGCCAATATATCAAAGAAAGTTCTTAGAATTCCTTTCACGACAATCATTCAAACGATTACTTGGGCATGTAAGTCGTATAATGAGAGACCTGGCTTCATTCAGAGAGAGAGAGAGAGAGAGAGAGAGAGAGAGAGAGAGAGAGAGAGAGATTTTCGCATTGCGGTATCTTCCTGGACTCTTTGTAAAAGTAAAAAAAAAAAAAAAGAAAAATGAGGGATTACATTTGACATTAATGTTGCAAGTCACGCAATTCAGAAGTTCGTTACCTTCAATTAAAAATGTTCTCTTTAATGTTTTTATGATGTGGTTATAATACTGTAAGATACATATCACATGAAACGACTTTTCCACTTAACATGTCATAAATTGCCTATGGACTTTGAAACTGGCAAAGGTGGATTTATCAATAATGTGTTGTCAATAATGTGTGTCTATATATATATATATATATATATATATATATATATATATATATATATATATATATATATATATATATATATTATATATATATATATATATATATATATATATATATATATATATACATATACAAATTCAATCCTTTTATTCTTTAATCTGAATCGTACTTGAAGCCCTGTGCAAATCCTTCACACTCTAATCGATTCCTTATTAAATTTCAAATTTAAATTATTTTTGAGAAAATAAAACTCAAAAATATTATGGACGTAAATTTCCAGATTATGACTTTACTACCTAAAAAAAAAATGATTAACAAAAAATATTATTCTCTGTGAGATAAAATGGAAGATAAATTGTCATACAGTTCATCAAATCTAAAGACGCACGCATCTTTTTTTTTCAGACGATTCGTATATAAATACTTTAACATGTGAATAACCTTCTGCGTCCTAGTGGGCGTCATTATCGCCTGAAGAGGACTCGTGTCTGGCAAAATGAGTTCATTAACTTTTATGAGACAGTCGCGTTCTTCCTCTCCTCGTAAATCAGGATGGAAACTCATTTGCATCGACAAACCAGCCTTAAGTTCTTAACAAGGGAGCTAACTACGTTTCAATTTACAGGAATGCTGTTATTATTATTATTATTATTATTATTATTATTATTATTATTATTATTATTATTATTGTAACTGGCAAAGGGCAGATATTTCCTTTTAATAATTTACTTAGGTTTAGCATACATTATTATTATTATTATTATTATTATTATTATTATTATTATTATTATTATTATTGTAATGACAAAGGTCATATACTGTATTTTTGACAATTTACCAGGCTAAGCTACACTAGTTAAATTTAGTATATATATATATATATATATATATATATATATATATATATTTATATATATATATATATATATATATATATATATATATATATATATAATTTTCCTTGCGCTAGCCTAAATTGATATCAGTTTTATGTAAATACGAGATGCCCGTATAGTTATATTATGTTCTTCACTGTCACTACCTACGTTGGTTTATTTATAAAAAAAAATATTATCTGATACCAAACATTAAAAGTCATGCCACTGGGAACAGATATAGAGACAATATTTACACTTATATAACTTGCGTATTGAATGTAAAAAAAAACAAAAAAAAACCATATTATTAATAAGTATAAAAACCATGACCTCTATATGGTTTTGTTAACTACACGGATCGTCCACATATGAATTCATCACTGGAATGGACATATCAATCTTCCTTTTGAACACAACCTTGACATGAATTCTTTGATGTGCTATATTTTTTTCCATGAAACCCTGACAGTCTGATGCTAGCGCTATTCATTTCGTTCTCTGTGTTTTATAGGTTGCCTGTGTAAAAGGACACTCAATCTAACTAAAAGGGTCCTCACACACCCACGCACACCTACACATACGCACACGCACAAACACACATACACACACACACACATGCATATAGGCTCAAAGACCAGATAGGTGTACATTCTCCACTGAAGAGAACGCCATCGTATAACAGAAGAGAAAGGGGAGGAAAGTAAAATTGTTGTAGGTAACTATACACACATACACACACACACACACACACACACACACACACACACATATATATATATATATATATATATATATATATATATATATATATATATATATATATATATATATATATATAGTTCCAGCTGTTACGAAGGACAATTGAAACAATTGAGACACTATGCTTTTTGGTCTGATTACTAACACATGGTCGCAGTTGCTGTGTGACTGTGTCTTGGTAATTAGACGGAAGTACTTAGCATCCTCCAGAGTTTCAATTTTCATTCGTGGCTGTGACTCTGCTCGTATAATCATCACGTCGTTAATTTTTCGTGATTTAAAACTGAACATACACACACACACACGCATATATATATATATATATATATATATATATATATATATATATGTGTGTGTGTGTGTGTGTGTGTGTGTCAATCCTCCAAAGAGCAACAGATTCTCAGCTCATGTTCGGAATAAACTTGAACTAAATAAAGTCTTATGAATGATTCCAGTCGCTTCATTTACATCAGGGAATGCTCATTTGGAGCTTGCAAAGACGAAGAGAAAACAGAGAAGGAAAAATAAAAATAAAAAATGAAAGACAAGGAGCGAGGAGGGTGGACTTAACCACGAAGGATTGTGACTAACATTCCACTGAAAAAAAAAATCGGCAAACCAGGAGACGCAATTTAATTAACTAGAAGTCAATAAGATCTAAGGACCCTTGTCACCAGGAAAACCGTAAAAGGAAAGAGCATTCCAAAGTTGGATAGTGGAAGGAAGAAGCAGCTATAACGCAATTTTCCTTCTGTTATAATAATTTACTTACATTTGATCAATTTATCCTTTATTTTTTATTTTTTTTATTTCTAATAACTGATCTCTTCTTCCTGTATTCCTTATTACTCTCTGTTATTACTTCTTTCCAATGAACACCATATTCTTTGGAAGACTGAATTTCAAGTCAATGGCCCCTGGGGGTTTCTTCCATAGGAATAGGGTTCATCTTCTGAATAATAATAATAGTATGGGAATATGTATAATAATAATAATAATAATAATAATAATAATAATAATAATAATAATAATAATAAAAATAATAGTAATGAACTCCTAAGGAGGCAGGATGCAACCCAGAACCCCACACTATAAAAACCACCCAGTCGAATAGGATGACTGTGATAGACAAAAAAAAAAAAAAAAAAAAAAAAAATAATAATAATAATAATAATAATAATAATAATAATAAACAAATCAATCACCTCAGCTCACCAACAAAGCAGAAGAACAAGCAGGGCGTTGCAAGCACAAAAGCTCTTGCTGGGAAGCAATCACTGATTCAACCGAGGAGCGACGAAGTGTCGCGGGCAGAGAAAGGCCCGGATCTTCCGTGAGGAATCGTCCGCATTTGCATAGCTGTAATTGCATAACGGAGAGGGGATTAATGTGCTTGTTTTCATTGGTTGTGTTTGTCAGAGTTCAGGATTAACTCCGCCGGTTGTGTTTTTCTTTTGATGAGGTTTTCTGATTTATAGTGCGGGTTATATTTGCGAGTTACTTATCTGGGTGAGGGCATATTTTAATATTCTGTTTAGCATTCAACAGCTTTTGGATACCAGCGCCAATGTTACTACTGCTAATAATAATAATAATAATAATAATAATAATAACATAATAATAATAATAATAATAATAATAATAATTGCTTTTATTATTATTATTATTTATTATTATTATAACATTATTAACAACAACAGTATTATTAATAACAATAATAATAATAATAGTAATAATAATAATAATAATAATAATAATTGTTTAATTATAATTATCATTATTATTATTATTATATTTGTTATTATTATTATTATTATTATTATTATAACAACAACACCAATAATAATAATAACAATAATAATAATAATAATAATAATAATAATAATAATAATAATAACAAATATGAAAACTCCGGTAAAATATTTCTGTTAAAGTACATCGGCACTACATTTTTGTATAGTTAGCCAAAACCATTATCGTGTATTTTAATTCCAGCTGAATTACTTCGTGATATCATGAGAACGTAAAATAACAATAACGAGGCCAATGATAAAAATTGTTGGATCTCATCAGAATAACCTGTTTAGCAAACCGGCATCGATTCTGAATCTGACCTTTCAGAAAAGAAAGCAAGAAAAGAAATTCCTGTCGTGAGTAATACCTGCCAACATCCCTCAGTTACAAAGTTACAGAAAGGTAATCCATTGTTGAGGAAATTGATTCCATTACAGGAATCTAGTTAGTGGGAATGACGTTACGGTGGATTTGCATTCACGGCAGAACCTATTTTTTTTCTTTTTTTTATTTGACGAAATACTGAAGGGTATTTCGTCGAAAAGGATTGGTTCTCTGACATCAGGAAGGCTGTACTTGATTTTTAGCAAATTCTTATTCAATTGTTTTTATATTCATAAATGCTGTAATATCTTTTTTTTTTTTTACTTGCTTAATTGATTTCGTTTGTTCCAGTCAGGAAATATAATTTTTTTCCTCATTTTTCGTAACAGGAGCAATATTTTTTTTTTCACCATCTTTGCTGGTTTTTGGGTTTCATTGTGACCCATTACTCTCTCCACCATATCAAATATGTCCTTAAAAAGTACGATGTTGTCATAATGAATATATATATTTATATATACATATATATTATATATGTATATATATATTATATATATAATATATATATATATATATATATATATATATATATATATATATATATATATATATATATATATATATATATATATATACACACATCACAGCCACAGACACTGGTATGGAATTAAACAATCTGCGCCGGGGGATAACAACGCAAATTAAATGAATATCTAATGAATCCCCATCCAGCGCTGTCCAGAGCGTACACTGTATCTCCTTAATCCTTCGCCTTCATTACACAAACATATATTCATATCCATATTCACATTCAATCTAAGCTGCATTAACGAAGGCTTCTCAGGGCAGTTCTCCAAAGAGTTAACCTTGTTAAGGAACTTTCCTGGGCTAATTAGAAAGAATGAAAGGAGCGAAATTAGCATGTAATTATTTTAGCGTATTTCACAATTTTCTTTTTTTTTTAGTAAAGACTAACCATGAAAAATCAATAAGAATTTTGACTGCTCCTTCAAAACTTGGGTTTATAAAAATTCCTAGGGGTGTGCGAACACCGATTAAAATGAGAAAAGTTAAAAAGATTATTGTTTATAATCTTATTTTATCAATATATTTCCCGTTTCATTTTCATATTACAAAAATGAGCAGCGGCCGATGATACTTTTACCACGGGCCGGTGATGGCCTATCCTATAAGCAATATCATACATTCTCAACCACTTCCTTTTGACTAATTTCAATGATTAGCTGAGCCTGTAAAATTTCATTTGCTGTTTACTCATCTTACAACTGTAAATGATCAATAGATACATTAGCAGCGTTATTACTGTAGCCCAGTATTGTATGTAAAACTATCTGTATAAGTCCAAACGTGCTTTGTAAAAGGTGAGATGTTTAACAAGAATGGATTTTACACCTGAGTGTATATCTGTCACAGTCATAAAGTTTTTTTTCGTGTGACAACCTTTAACTACGTGTGCACTAAACTTCTGTCATAGATTGATGATTGCCATCCTACAGTTTTAGAAGACTGGACATGACCCAATGGGGAGTACGTTATTGAACTCTATATACTTCGTTCTAGAAAATTAGTTTCTCGTGTTCATTTGGCATAAAGTAGTAATAAATCTGTGTCGATATATGATTAAAATGGGCGATTAACCGAAGCACCTGTGAGTTACTTCTGAAGACTGAATTTTATGAGTTGAAGACGAGGAAAATATTATTGGAATCAGACGCAAGAGACCAACAACTTGCCAGGCAAGTTCCCTAGTAAATGAAATGTCCGTGCGTGCAATCAATGAAAGGAAAAAACTATTACCAAGATAAATATGAGTTTCATTTATACTTTCCAGTCATTGAAGATGGCCAAAATATCACTGAGATATGTATGAATTCCATTCATATATTCCAGCCACTGTTAAGAAATGAGCCCGAGCCGAGAAGCAAAATTCTCCAGGACGCTTTTTAGGTCAACTCTCTGAAAGATATAGATAAAAAAACTGGCCTTCCTTTGAGGAACTTAATCTCCGGAACAAAAGAATTCCCTGTGCATTCTTTTCTCTCCGCGCCACCTAATGGCCTCATACAGGTATTTTCTGGGCTGTTTTCTTTAATCTGGCCTTTCCTGAGATTCAGTCTAAACTGCCTCGGCGAGAAGACCGGAGTGGGAAGTTAGGATTAATGTTATTCACAGCCACAATAACAATTATAGCTATTGAGACGCCTCCCTCATTATGCTTTTTGGGGAGTTTACAGATATCTTTTCTTTGTTCAGTTATTCAAATTAGTTTTATTTTTTTTGGCCAAAGAATCATTGACTGGATATCTTAGGCTCCTCTCTCATACTCTTTGGAAAGTTTACAGATATATCTCAGTTATTCGAGCGTCCATATTAGTTTTATTTATTCGGTCAAAGGCTTAATTCCTGGATTATAACTGGCTGGTAATCTCATTTTAAGCTTAACCTGATTATCTGCAAAACAAATTAAACCATTTTTAAAATCACCAACTTTCATTAAGTTAGTAACTCACAATGTCAAATCCGTTATCTTAGGGATGCAAAATATATATGCCTCATGGATATGAAAACAAAAAATTAAACGCTGGTGGAAAGTCACTAAAAGCTGTTTCATTACGTTAGTAACTCACAAAATCATATCTATCCTTTTAGAAACTCTTCCTTTTGTGAAAAACAATGACAAAACTGTGAACACTGGTGGGAATTTTAATTGTTTCTCACGATGATCTTTGTTTGAAACATTAAAAAAATGACAATATCAAAACGATGACAAACAAATAAACATTGGCAGGGATAAAAATGGCCTCCTGAAAAATGGCAACAACGGGATTTAAGATAAGAATTTCACGCGAAAGTTATTCATCCTTAAAGATTACCTCCAGATTAATGAGATTCTCTGTCGGCAAAGTTTAAATGGACGCGTATCAAGAACATTGCCTAATTTAGAAGTGGATAATGTTTCATTTAAACTTCGTGCCGTCTACTCCTTCATTACTTCGCTCACGCTGCTGATGGCTGAAACTGAAGTTTTGCCAGAGTTCTGAATATCTGAATGGGCCTTCTCAAAATATGAAAGCCAGTGAGATGAGAGCGTCTAAGGAAAACTGTTGGGTTATGTTTAAGATATGAAACCCTACACACACACACACACACACACACACACACACATACATATATATATATATATATATATATATATATTCTGTTAAAATAATTTCCATCAAATATAAAAGGAGCCCATAGAAAGTTAAAACAATCACAAATAAAGCTGTATTTCAGAGACCAAACTGTCTCCTCCTCAGGAGAGAGACAGTTTTCTCTGAAATATAACCTTATTTTTCCGCAATTTGGCGTTTCTATGGTTATATATATATATTTGATATATATATATATATATATATATATATATATATATATATATATATATATATATATATATATATATATATATTACAATTTCAAATAATGATACAAATAAGATAAGAAAGTACCACTACCATTTCTTTTATTCTGGAAAGCAGGACACATCAAAATAAGAATCACATCACAGGCATATATATTCTGTGGAAAGAATATAAAACGTTTGTTTGGTCTCATGAATAAAATATTTCATCAAAAATGTTTTGCCTGATGTTTTCATGAACTAACTTTTCTGAAAATTTAATGGGTGACATTTTTTCACATCGTGTACACTTGTCCAATTGACTTCCTTCGTTAATTTTACATGTTCGTTGTTTTATTTATCTCTCTCTCTCTCTCTCTCTCTCTCTCTCTCTCTCTCTCTCTCTCTCTACCTGTTACGAAATATGTAAGACTGGGAATATGTTCTATTTTCTGTCATTTAATCTATCAAAATATAAATTTTCAATGGAAATATATATAGCATATAAAATATATAAAATATACAGACTATTTAAAACAAGTTTTCAAGCGAACTACAAATAATAAAGATGAAAAGTTTTGCCACAAACACCCCCTGTCGACTCACGAAAATGTCTGATTTTGTCTGCCCTAAATTCATTCTTTTCTCATTTGAGAAGCCGAGAGAGAGAGAGAGAGAGAGAGAGAGAGAGAGAGAGAGAGAGAGAGAGAGAGAGAGAGAGAGAGAGAGAGAGAAGAAATAAAATCATTCTCCTCCCCTCCTATAATTTCAGACTACAACGAGAGTCTCAGGACCCTTAAATTTCTCTCATAGAGTTTTATGGTCTGGCTCTCGAACACGCAGAAGGAATTGGGCAGAATTTTGAATTGTGGATCTTACATTACCGTCATTAAGAGAGAGGAAGCCTCATAAATTCGCGATGCCATTTCTCTTTTGAATAAGGATTGCTCAGTTTTGGGATAAACCTGAGAGTTAGCAATGTCTTCCTCTTAGTAAAAAAAAAAATTGTTATAAACTGTTCCATGGACAATTTTATTTTTGCATTAGAAGACTTCACCCACCTTATGCTTAAATCTCATATAACCAGAATCTGGAAGGAAACCAATAAAAAACTTATGTTTTCTAGGATATAAAACAGGTTCGAATTGCACTGCACTATCTAACAATATGTTTACCTTCGTATTAATGCAAAGCTATGGTAAGGAAAAGAAAATAGATGCCTAAAAATATATTCGTATAAATATATATATGCATCTCACTTTGCTTCCAACAAACGGTTGTATTATAATCCCGTTATCTTTAGAATTAGTTACTAATTAATAAGATGTGATGACAAGACGAAGAATGAATAGCATGGAAATGCATACGTTTGTACCTTGCTCTCTCTCTCTCTCTCTCTCTCTCTCTCTCTCTCTCTCTCTCTCTCTTTTAATGAAATGCCCATTTTTATTGACACTCACATAAGGCCAGGCTGCTTAGTGAGATTTCTATTTTGACGTGACATTATCAGCACAATAAAATAATTGTTTTGATAATTTGCGATTATTTGTGATTATTTTGGATTATTTGTGATATGTTTGTTGTATAACCTAAAACTCAACAAAGACATGTTATTGTTCATGAAACCATTAATTAAGAGACTAGACACTCTTTCCTTGGTCAATTATGTTTACGACCATCGATAGTAGACGGAAAGACCCTTAAACACTGGTTGTTACTTTTAATGATAATTGTACCGTAATTATGTTCTCGGTGACCTGTAAAGTGGTGTTGACCTCCTTCCTTAAAAAACAATATGCACACACATACATATATGTATATATATATATATATATATATATATATATATATATATATATATATAATATATATATATATATATATGTATATATATATACTTTTTGGTGATTGCAACAAAGAGAATAATGAACTTGATTTGAATAATGATAATAATAATAATACCAAACGCCATTGGTGGAAAACTATGCTAGAGTTAACTGATATTTATTTATAATAATAATAATAATAATAATAATAATAATAATAATAATAATAATAATAATAATAATAATAATAATGGTATATAAAGAAAACCCACATTTTAGCTACTACAAGTGACAAAGGGATTCTTTTTGTGAAGTATACTTGCATAATAATAGCCAATTTTCTATCTGTTTACTTCTGAGTAAGGAGGGCTGAATCCCCTGGAGGGGGCTGAATTCACAAAAGGGCTTGGAATACCAGAGGGGGACGGAATCCCCTGAAATCTCACGTATCTAGTTTTGTTATACAATTGTACCCCCGGCAAAAAAAAGCTCGTCAAAAATATTATGCAGTTTTCTTTCGCGCTGCAATGATGATGATGATGATGATAATCATTGCTTCATAAAATACGAGGCGAACGAACGAACGAGTAAATCAAAGGGTTTAGGAAGCTTACGATGTTCATTTGTCACAACGGCATCGCCATTTGTCAGGATCTTCGAAGACAAAGTCTCCCTGATTACACGACTTTGAGGAACGACGTCACAGAGCAGTCGTTTTGCGAGGTAGAGATATTTGTTCCCGTTATGGGGTTTTAGGCTGCAAGGATCCGACAAATCTCTTGAAATAAAGAGGATCTTGGACAGGGGAATTTCACGAGGATGAAAAAGAGGTTAAGAGGAAAATGGGGTCCTTATAAATTGCCCTGTTAAGTAGAAGATGTGTCCAGCCGCAATCGGGCGAATAATTGTAATGGGTCTTCTCTTGGTATAGATAACATGAGTTTATTTTCGATCACACACACACACATATATATACATATATACACACACACACATATATATATATATATATATATATATATATATATATATATATATGTATATGTACATGTCTGTGTGTCCGTGCATCAGTTCATATTCTAATTTTGAACATTTATATGAGCTCCTTATTAATTTCATATCCTGAGAGATTTAAAAGCAGACTTAAAGAGAAACAACTATATAAAAAAGGCATTACTGACTAGTAAGAAGGTATGAATCTGACTTAAAAAAAAACAATAATTAATAAGAGCTTCTCTCCACTAATTTTCTCTCCTGTACCCCCGGAATGAGTTCATCAAAATCATCGCATTTTAATGGAATCATTAAGAAGTCCACAAGTCCTTTTTTTTCTGGAGTCTAGTGAGTTCCTTTGATGTCTCGTGTTTCGTAAATAATGTATGTGCTCTTGACACCTTTTGCATGCAATCATAATTTTTTTTTTATATTTTACTCAAGGCGGGATTTCAAGATTCCATGATATTCATTCAAGCTGATTTTCTTTGAGTAATTTATCGCTCTCAAGAGAATTCCATCTCTGGTGTAATATCTAAGAATTTACCAATTATTATTATTATTATTATTATTATTATTATTATTATTATTATTATTATTTTAGGAGATGAACCCCTATTCATATGGAACAAGCCTTCGGGGCCATTGACTTGAAATTCAGGCTTCCAAAGAATACAGTGTTCTTTGAAAGAGAATATTTCACATACCTTCGTTGCCTGCCGGTTTTTACTTGCAATTTACCTCTCAACATTCGTTTTACGGAATAAGAATGTAAGCTGGCCGTAAATTTAGGACGGGAGAGATAAATTTCGCTGGTTTATTGCATGACAGATACTGCAATTCATAGTGGATAATACGTTTGACTGGCCAAGAGTTATGTTTTGCGAACATCAACTTTATACATCACCATATATCAGTTACACTGACTTGGGTTTTGGATAAGCGGGGAAAAGTGTTTGCTTGTAATTTGCGTTGTAAATCTCTCTTTCTCTTCTCTCTCTCTCCCTCTCTTTCTCTCTCTGTTCAGATTTGGAAACCTATATCCCGTTACCGATATCAACTGCTGTTGCTATTTTTGTTGCAGTTGTTGAGCGTACTAAATATCAATACAAAATAATATCACTTTCCCTTTTCTCTCCAAGCGGAAAACAATTTTATGTTTTCACTAAAATTGTTTCCACTGAAATGAAACTGGTGCAGCATTTTATCTCTCTCTCTCTCTCTCTCTCTCTCTCTCTCTCTCTCTCTCTCTCATAAAACAGAGATGCCAAATATATTTCTTTGTTTGTTTATTTGTTTTTTCAATATGGAAGAAGTGGAATAACTCTCTCTCTAAGGAATCTCTCTCTCTCTCTCTCTCTCTCTCTCTAAAACTACTCTCTCTCTCTCTCTGATAAAACACATTTATTTGTTTTTTCAATATTCAAGAAGTGGCAACCCCTAGTAAAAAATACATTCTCTCTCTCTCTCTCTCTTCTCTCTCAAAGAGATATCAAATACATTTTTCTGATATTAAGAACAGTTGTCTTTATATGCAACATTGCAAATTTGCAAAAACACCTCACCTCTCTCTCTTTTTTCTTATTCAAATATGGCATATTGCTGTTTGTGTTGTCTTTTTCACTAGTAAAAAACACCCTCTCTCTCTCTCTCTCTCTCTCTCTCTCTCTCTCTCTCTCTCTCTCTCTCAAAGAGGCATCAAATACTTTTTGCCTGTGCTGATATTAAGAACAGTTGTCTTTTCAATATGCAAGAAGTTGCAAATCTTGG
>NC_089789.1:44681105-44688605 GCF_040412425.1 Macrobrachium rosenbergii | reverse complement strand
AAGGCCACGGAAAATAGCTCTATCTTTTCGGTGGTCTCGGTATACGCCGTTGCAGAGCCAGCCCATGAATCTTTAACCACGGCTCGGTGGTGGCTATCTTATACCGTTGCTCTGAAGCATGATTCTGGCTAACTTTTAACCTTTTTAACAAAATAAAATCATTGATGCTAGAGGGTTGCAATTTATATGTTTGATGACAGGAGGGTGATGATCAACATACCAATTGTAGCCCCCTAACCTCGGTAGTTTTTAAGATCTGAGGGCGGACAGGAAAAGTGCGGACAGAAAAGAGTGCGGACAGCAAAAGTGCGGACGGACAGACAAAGCCGGCACAAAAGTTTTCTTTTACAGAAAACTAAAAGTGTCTTCGAATATCTGCTGGTATACATCAGAAGGGACCTTACTACTTTCTTCTTGAATTTGAAACATTCGTAATTTTTTGTGAGTAATTTCGTAATAATTTCATCATTCACGACAGTGGAAATACTATATGAAAAACATTGCTACGTAACATAAGCTTATGATTAATGATATTCATAATTTGGATATATTTAGCTGTTGTTTTCCAATGGTTTGATCAGAAATACCCCTTTCAGACGTTGTCAATGAAAAAAAAAAAATCAATATGAGAGGTTGCTCTCGGTACTGAGAGAAGAAAATGAATAAGTGGGGAATTCTTAGTCACTTTCATTCCATCCAAAAAAAGGCAAAGGTTTGAGTCGTGGTGAGGTTAGGAGCATTCATCATTTATAGCTGTATTTGGGTGTAATTTAATTTTATATTGATGGGTTAATTGGGTCTTTATATATATATATATATATATATATATATATATATATATATATATATATATATATATATATATATATACACTGTATATATGTTGTATGTAGATGTATGTTTGTGTGTATGTGTGCATGTGTGTGTGTCTGTGTAAATAAATTACAACATATCTACGTCGGCTTTACGACGCCGTATATCAAGTTAAGGAGAAAACTTCTCCGGGCAACGAGGTCTTAATAGGGTTCCAGAAAGAAGACCTCACCCATAGACCTCTTATTTATGGGATCACAGGAATGACTAAACGAAATGAATTGCCGAACTACTTACATTAAGTGGAAAGTAATGGTAATAAATTTATAAGTAAAAAAAAAGAAAAACATAAGGTTTAGGTTATAAAATCAAGATTAATTCGCTGGTCCAGATGATAAATATTGGCAGGTAAGATATATGGTGTGGTATGTAACAAATTTATTATTTTTTGATGTCCTAGATTTTAAGCATTTTGTATTTTTTTGTCTGTTCCTTTTAATAACATTATAGAATTTGTAATGATTGTTTCCAACATATGACTGAAGAATGTTTCTGACGTAAAATTGATAACAAAATTGATGATGATGAACTTATGCCATCAACTTATACATTACAGAAACATTTATAAAGTTAATAATATATATATATATATATATATATATATATATATATATATATATATATATATATATATATATAGAGAGATAGAGAGAGAGAGAGATATAGAGAGAGAGAGAGAGAGAGAGAGAGAGAGAGAGAGAGAGAGAGAGAGAGATAAGCATTCTCAAACTGACTTGAGATATCAACTGTATTTGTAGAGTAAATTGAAATGAATGTTATACTTCCTCTGTCTGAGGAGAGAGAGAGAGAGAGAGAGAGAGAGAGAGAGAGAGAGAGAGAGAGAGAGAGAGAGAATATAAGAATTGACAAACTGACCCGGGATATCAACTGTATTTGCAGAATAAAAAGAAACGATTACATTCAAACTTTCTACGCGACAGAGAGAGAGAGAGAGAGAGAGAGAGAGAGAGAGAGAGAGAGAGAGAGAGAGAGAGAGAGAGAGAGAGACGAGTACGACATCTCAAGACGCCATTCACACAGAAGCAACGACTGTCCCATTTCTAATCTGAAGTCGAGTCCTCATAAAATCTTCAACTCTATGCCAGCGTAACTGTCACACGGCATCCCGTTGCAGCATTCATGTGGGATTCCTTCCCTCTCTGCACATAAAAATACTTGAAAAATGAAGAAAACGACTTAGTGAGAAAACGTAAAAAACAGGAAAAGATTGATGGGAAAAATGGTACGAAAAAAAAAACTTTTTCCGTGTGGGGAGAAAGTCACGTCTCGGGAGGGCAGTGACGTGAAAACCTTCCCTCTTTTCATTGGGCGTTCGTTCACAGACCAATGGCTTTCGCCTCTTATGTCAAACGTCGAAGGGGCTTCTTCCTCCTGGATCGTGTATTAATAGCCTGTGTTTGTTTATACCTCCAATCCAGAGCCACTTTTATTCTCCGTTACTTTTTAGTTTTTTTAGTTTTCTGCAAAAAAAAAAACTATTGTGCGGGCTTTGTCTGTCCGTTCCGCACTTCATTCTGTCCGCACTTTATTCTGTCTGCACTTTTTCTGTCCGCCCTCAGATCTTAAAACTACTGAGGCTAGAAGGCTGCAAATCGGTATGTTGATCATCCACCTTCCAATCATCAAACATACCAAATTACAGCCCTCTAGCCTCAGTAGTTTTTATTCATTTATGTTAAAGAAATATAATCGTGCTTTTGGCAACTATAAGTTTCATTCATGGCCATGCACTCGAGACCACCGAAAGACAGATCCAGTTTTGTGGCCGTGATTTAGCTGTATGGCTTTTAAAGGTTCGGATTGCGCTGAAGAAACTTCAGCGCATTGTTTACTTGTTTATCTTTGCTAAGTCGATCTGGAATGTCTAGTAGGCTGAGAATTCCTTCTGCATTTGTATTTTTCAAATCCTTCAAAATGTATTGTTTACTTGGTGCTTAAAGCATTCAATATGGATGTCAGTTTAACGGTGTTCTTCAAATTGGTTACAATTTACATTCATTATTCACTGTTCCGTCTATATATAAGTAGTATATTATTTGATCCTCAGTTAGAAATCTTTTTCCTAAAACTCTAGATAATTGTAAAGGATAAATATTTGTATTCATTTTCTAAACTGATCTGTTTTCCCTGTTAGAGATATCTGGATTTTAATAACATGAACAACAACCACGAGAGCAATAATAATAATAATAATAATAATAATAACATAACACACATAATAATAATCATGGCCAGTCGTCTTATTTGTCCTTTTCATTTTTTTGTTTACCAAAAACCTAATAAAAAACAAAAAAACACAATAATACATAAATATTAAAATGAAACACTAATTCCTGTGTCTTGAAGGAATTTCCTGGAGAACTGCAAGGAAACAGTTTGTTGTCTCTTTTTTTTTTTTTTTTTTTTTGTCTTCGTGCTTTGCTTATATGCTTTGGAAAGTCTCTGTTGGTGAGGAAATCGGAATCCAAAGAGAAGTCTCGGGAAAACCACTGACTGGAACCGAATGCAAACTTAGGAAGTCCATTAATAGCTTCCAGAGTGGTATCTCTCGGTTTCTTTGTTAACAATTTGCTAAATATTTGACTCGCTATTTTAGTTTTTTACCTTTTTTTTTTTAACATTCTGTTTAAGGTGCTAGATGTAGTATTGGTGCAGATGTACATTAAGTGACGTACATACATACACACACTATCATTATTATATGAGATATATATATATATATATATATATATATATATATATATATATATATATATATATATATATATATATATATATAACAGACAGTAATCCAATTGAGGATTTATATACTTTTAAATATTTTGACTCTACATTATATTTGATATAATTTCTATATGTTTATAAAACCAATAAAAAAGATCTTGCATGTACAATGCATTAATACTGCTTAAGAATATATGAAATCTCTCTCTCTCTCTCTCTCTCTCTCTCTCTCTCTCTCTCTCTCTGCTCTAATGTGTTCCTGCACGTGTGTTCCCACGGTGTAATGTAAAAACATATTTAACTTGAATGACAGTGAGCTTGAGGCTACGAGAAAAAAAAAAAATTTCTTGGAAAGTGTCAACATCAGTTTTTCCTCTCTCTCTCTCTCTCTCTCTCTCTCTTCTCTCTGACTCTGCAATTCAAGTAAAGATCATTTCAAGCAGTCACTCGGGAATCTTACCCTGTAGGATGAGACATGTGCAAACAGACAAACGATATGAAAGGTAAATGGATAGTATTTGAGTAAACAACGGCGTTTTTTTTTCTTCATCTCACTTTAATATTTCAGCGGAGAAGTTTATTGAACTCCTTTGTACATGAGGAGATTTTATAAGCTGTTTTATGTATGTGAGTGTGTATTATGAATATATATATGTATGTATATATATGTATGTATATATATATATATATATATATATATATATATATATATATATATATATATATATATATATATATATATATATATAATACATATATAATATAAATGTTGAAAGACGCATGAACTCCTCACAAGAAATCACACATTTTAATAGAAATGAAATATATAACATAAATTCAAAATGATCTAGAATCCTTTCTATTTGTGAATCAGATCAATTTTATATCAATTCTAAATTAATCCAATGACGGGGTATTTAATTTCCTCTAAACTGTCCGTTTTTGCGTCACTGGAATCAACAATTACTCGTGAGATAATTAGTAGTGTCATTTGTTGATGAGATTCATCGTATTCCAAGTTTTAATCGAATTCGTGATTAGATTTCTTACTGCCATTAGTTTAATTATTTAAAAAAAAATATACATTATAAATAGTTCTTTCTAATTAAGAATGCTTTTTTTTCTAGAACATACGAGTTTATCTAAATATATATGTATTTGGACGCAAGACATTTATGTATACATACATACATACATATATATTATTATATACATATTTATACAATATATATATGCATATATATATATATTATATATATATATATATATTATATATATATATATATATATATATATATATATATATATATATATATATATATATATATATATATATATATCTTTATATATATATATATATATATATATTTTATATATGTATACATGCTTTATATCTTTGTATACAATAATGCATATCTGCATTTTCCTCTTGATATTGGAGTTGCTAGAAAATATGGCAATTTTCTAGTCTTGAATTATGCTAATCACAAAAGTAATTTCTACATCGCTGTAGACAAAAATCCGGATAATAAATGTAAATTTCTCGTAGTATTTACAAAAATAATTTTACGAATGGTTTTCTAAGCACTAAAGACCGATAAAGAAATTTTGGGAAAAGGGGATTAAATAATTCACGGATAATAATGAATTTATGTAGGTTTACAAATGCAGAGTTTCTTCAGAAAGAAAATTATAGGAAATTCTAAAATATTACCCCTGCACTGAAAACACCTCAACGTACCTAATCTGAGAACATAAAAAAAAAATTGTTGGAACTAAAAGTAAATCACACATACCTATTATTGAAGAAACTGCATCACGAGTTGTTCCAGCCGTTTGAAGGGCAGGGAACAATTCCCTCTCATGAATATTCACCCTACCCAATGCAGAGCAGTACATGCAGTTCCCTTAGTCCCTGGGGGAAAATTGGAAACGGTTACCCTGTGGGGGAATGGTCGTGGATTTAGAAAATAAGGAGGACTAAGGAAAACTAAGGTTTGTTCTTATGTGGGAAGGTGAAATTAACCGTAGGAATTATTGGTGTGATATTTGTAAGGGAAATTCATAATAGTTTTAGGCGTAGGAGTTATGTCTTAATAATTTACTTATATTTTAACCTTTTTATTTATAATTTTTTTTCCAATAACTGCTCTCTTCGCTCTGTGTCTCCTATTACCATATCTTACTTCTTTCAAATGAACACCACATTCTTTGGAAGATTGAATTTCAAATCAGTCTCCTATAATAATAATAATAATAATAATAATAATAATAATAATAATAATAATAATAATAATAATAATAATAAAAACACAAAATAGGTTTTATCTCTAATATCACTGAAATTGGTCTCAGTGAATTTTTCTTTCTTAAGTAAAACGAATTTCACACATATAAGTTTGGGTCTTTGTGAATCCATCTCAGCCATTGAAAAGTTTTCAAGTTTTTGCCCAAGGGTCTTTGAGCTGAAAGAGTGATAACGAAAACCGCCTGTGAAATAATATTTTGGCTGTCTGGACTTTTGAGGTCATGGCTCTTCTCTCTCTCTCTCTCTCTCTCTCTCTCTCTCTCTCTCTCTCTCTCTCTCTCACTTCTTCTCTTCTCTGGGGAAACTGTTCAACTCTGAGCGTGCATGACAACATTCACTTCTCTTGGCTATTCATGTGTCCTTTTCTAATATCTATTATGTTTGTAATTATACCATTAAAGATATATTATAAATATTTGAAAAGAAAGAAGGAAATGAAGACTGGCGTAAAAAGATAATGCAGTAAAACACAAAAATATTTAATTTATAAGCGAATACCACAGGAAAATGACAGATAGAAATTCAGTACCAAGCGCTTTCACGTGTTGCTTATTCACGACGCGTGAATAAACAATGCGTGAATGCGCTTGGTACTGAACTTCTGCCTGTCATTTTCCTGTGGTATTCGCTTATATACTGAAGTCTCGTGCATCTACTGTGATTTCTTAAGCATATTTCATTTATCTGTAACTTATATTTTGATATTAATAAATTCGAGGGTTAAAATGAAAGGGGCCTAGTTAATTGCCAACCCAAAAGGATAATAAACACAGATATTAAAAGACTCATACGTTATGGATATTAGAAGAGGCTTGAGTGTGAATACGTTTCATCCTGTTTATTGGTTTTATTAATTTTTAAAAAAAAGTGCCAAATAAATATTGAAAAATCAGAAACTCATACAAGTGATGATATGGGTATTAGAAAAAGCCTGAGTGTAAGTTTCATCTTGCGTATCCATATTTTTACCTCTTGAAAAATACCACAGAAAAAGGCTTTGACAGCATAAACATTCATACATTTCCATCCTAAGTATTGGTATTATTAACTTTAAAAAATGTTGTACAGCCTCACTATCATAAAATAAAGATAAAACTCATACAAGTATGGATATTGACATTGCAAAAACTCTGAGTATGAATGCAATTTCATCCCATATATCGGTATTATTAACTTAAAAATAAAAAAAACATCCTCATTAACATAAAACATAAGTATTAGAAAAACCTGAATGTAAAAAAAAAAATTCATCCTATGTATCGGTATTATCAACTCTTCGAAAAAGTACCAACTGAAAAACCACAGCCTTAGTCAAGCGCCAGTAACCCAGACACGAGGATCTGTAAGCCCGTTGGGTCTGGGAGAGAGGTAGGGATTGGAGCGTGAAGGTGGCGCCTTAATCCGGCGGACTTATCACATGAAGCGCCTCGCCCAACCCCGTGAATGGATTCATTTAGACGTGAATTGATCCTCCTGCCGATCGCATCAAGTGAAAGTTGCATTCGCCCCGCTGTAACTACTGCGATTCCCGGCTGGGCCAACGCCAGCTAGCCCAGGATACCCAGGGTTGGATT
>NC_089789.1:44671105-44678605 GCF_040412425.1 Macrobrachium rosenbergii | reverse complement strand
GAGGGAGGGAAAAATCTGGCGTAAAATGTATCCGAGGACAGATCATCCTCTGGCTTGAAAAGTTTTCTGAAGACGGATGTGAATGGCTGTGGAACGGTCTCCCTGAGGAGGTGGCGCAATTAGAACCTCAAACGTTCAAGCAGAGATGCGATGAGTTACTGCCGTAAAAAATTCGCCTTCCATTTTACCAATTTATTTATATTTACGTTCATGTCAATGTCTGTTTATTTGCTATTTTGTTACAAGATCTGTTTTTCCTTTCGAATAATGAATCTCTATTTTTTTTATGCATTTTCTATTATATTCTGTAACTTCTTACCAATGAGCGCCATATTCTTTGGAAGCTTGAATTTCAAGTCAATGGTCACTGTAGGCCTCTTCCATATGAATAGGGTGTATCTTTCTAGAAATAATAATAATAATAATAATAATAATAATAATAATAATAATAATAAAATAATAATAATAATAATAATAATAATAATAATAGGTGGAACTTATGCTCAGATGACACGAAACAAGTCTCTTTTTATATTATACCGTTTCATCCGCTCACATGTTCAAAGGAAAATACATTATTTTTCATTGATACATAATCTTCTTCATATCATTGTCATACCTTTCAGAATGGTATATAATAGATTTTACTTAGTCTGAATGCCTGAAAGTACTCCAGTGCTTTAAGGCTGAAATTTCGTAATTCATTTATTCTTACTAATTAAATGGACCAGATTTAACCAATAATAGTCAATGGTCAAGTAATGGAGAGGGTCCAGTCAGGACAGTCTAAGCATTCGGGGATGAATGTCAGGTGGAAGTGATGGCATTGAGTAATTACAAAAATTATTTGCTCTCGAATATTATATGAATCTTCCTGGTTTCGTATATGAATTTTGTTAAAAGATATAAACATCAACCAAGCCAACAATAACATAAAAAATCAGACATTTCTAAAAAAAAAAAAATCATACAAATCTAAATGGAAATTTACCACTAAAAAAAATTGTGAAATTTCACAGAATTATTCAAGAGTTCTCTCTTTTAATCCGAAGCTCTGAAGTATAATTTGTAATTGTAACAGAGAAATTCAGCAAGTGAGAAATTCATTTTGCTGCAAATGAAAATTCTCTTCCATTTATTTGAGTGAGTTTGCAGAATACAATAATTTTTTATCCATGGCCTGACTCTCGGAGGGTAAGTATAATTTATTTTTGAAATGGGGCAGACACAAAAGATATATTTATTTTGGAAATGAATAGATTTTCTAATTAACGAGATCAGACAGGTCTTTCACAAGAGTTATATTAAATTTATATGTCTAGTAGGCAGCACTTGCCTTTCAATTAGATATAGGTTCGGTCTGATGTGAGTCATATTTCTGTTATATGACTGCGTGTTGATTATTTCTATATATATATATATATATATATATATATATTTATTTATTTATATATATGTATATATATATATGTACATAAATATAAATACATGTGTGTGTAATTGTGTAAGTGTATGTATGTATTATAGGGATGGTGTGTGTGTGTGTGTGTGTGTGTGTGTGTGTGTGTGTGTGCGCGCGCGCACGCTCGTGTATATATATATAACGTAAGTGCCGCTATCCGCTATTCCTACGTCTATAGACTAATGCTCTTTCAGGAAAACAATTAATGTCTTCAGGCACTACAAAGGTAGGGACAGGGACTGGGAAAGAGGCGTGTGGTCCCTCCATGAATGGATGCCCTTTTCACAAGCGAAAGCTGAAAGGAAATATATCAATGGAGGTTCTCCATTACCTCGGTCTAATGGATTTCATTGACTCTGTCCGTGCGCCTCCGAGCGTAGACCATTACCGCTGACGTTCCCTAATAGCGCTAACAGAGCCCTCTAGGCATTCGGCATTATGGCGTGACTTATTTTACCCTCTTTTCCTCACTGTGAGTCGATTGTACGGTGAAAAAACTAACGAGATTCTTATAGTAAATGATCTGGACTATCAAGAGTTCAATCGAGGATACAATGCATTGCTAACCTAAAGCCATTCACCCTGTATTGTACTAATGTATTAACATTTTCATATCTTACTTTGTTATATTTACTAATTTAACTTTTTTTTCTAATGACCGATCTCTTCTTTCCGTATTTCGTACAATTATCTTTCGTAACCTATTTCAAATGAACACCATGATAATCTTCGGAAGCTTGAATTTGAAGTCAGTGGCCCCTGTAGGCTTGTTCCATATGAATAAGGGTTTATCTTTTGAGCGATAATAATAATAATAATAATAATAATAATAATAATAATAATAATAATAATAATAATAATAATAATAAAATAAAAAAACACCCAGTCGAATAGGATGACTGTGATAGACCCCCAAAAATAATAATAATAATAATAATAATAATAATAATAATAATAATAATAATAATAATAATAATAATAATAATAATAATAATTGCATGTGCTTTTATCACAGATCGTAATGAATCTCTGTAACTGTCTTTATTCTTAAATTCCTGTGTTATTCAACTTTGCCAGAGGGACTCCTTGTTGGGTCATTCATCTAACAATCGACTGCAATCGACGAAGAACTAGGGCCCCAGTGATTCTCAAACTGGGTGCCGTGGCACCCTGGGGTTCCACAGACAGTGCCTAAGGGCGCAGCAAGATTATCATGAATTTAGTCTGGGCTAGATCTTCTCAATGAACATTTGTAAAAAAAAAAAAGTTTGCAGAAGTCTTCATATAATTATTATCAGTCTGTGTGCTCTAATTACGTTTATCTAATTCTTCTGATATGCTCTTCGTTTGTACAGTATATTTCTGCATGTACGATGTGCTGATTTTGCTTTGAGTATGGGTAATAATATTATTCATTAAATAAGAAGTTGATTCAGACGATATGGTGGGATGGTGAAGAAGGGGTGCCATCACTTGAAATAAGATTGAGAACCACTGATTTTGGCGGTAGTATTAAGATTTCTGTCGTTGATCACAGCACATGGCACTGGGTATTATTACAAAAGAACGCCTGGTATAGTGGTTCCTGGGCCCATGGGCGCGAGGAAATGCCCCACAAATTTAGTAAAGCCTGGGCATGAAATGCAACAGATGGCACTCATTGACGTCATAGGATGGCATGAAGTAAGGGAGTCGTTGCTTAGCGGGAAAATCTCCCGTCAGCAAGGCACGAGTTCTGCTGCTCAGTGCTGTGTTCACGTTAGAAAAAATTTGAGAAATTTCACTTACAATGGCAAAGAGGCCATTAAATCTTTCATTGGTTTCATAATTTTCTTTTACATTTTGAATTTTCTAGTCGACTTCAACGTCCGTTTACAAATTCCCATGAATCCCCACATGACCGGAACAAAAGCTTTGGAAAAAAAAAATTTCCTCGGAAATAAACCAACTTTTTTTTTTTATTTGTCTCATGGGCAAGGGGGTCCCATTTTGTGCCTTTTTCATTATCTACGTTTCCGATTTCTGAATCACTTCTTTCTTTTCCAGTCGGGCAGAGAGAGAGAGAGAGAGAGAGAGAGAGAGAGAGAGAGAGAGAGAGAGAGAGAGAGAGAGAGAGAGAGAGAATATGCCAGGCCCTAGGAAGTCGTAAGCGCTAACTGCCGGCCATAACTTACCCCTTTGCCAGAAGTTAGCGCTCAAGCATGAAAAATGCCCCGAATACAAAGAGCCTCATTTGAAGGCCGGAGGTCTGACGGCCGTCCGGTAATAGCGAGTGGCTCGCGGAAAGAGGCTGTAACGCCGCTTCCCTTGACGAGGGCTCTGAGCGTCAAGATTTTGCATACGTAGCTGTAACGTTATTTTTAGTCTGATTGCTTTGACTTAATTTGATTTACCGTTCCAGCGTGATTCGTGCATTATGTCCTTGTTATCATAGTTATTTGTTTATTCCTTTTCACGTATGGGGATCTGTTCTAGGTTAACAATATTCTTTGACGTTCTTTGACAGTGAAATTAATCTAGAATAATACTTTGATAGTTCTAGTTAACTATGACAAAGCAGTACTATCAGAATTAGCATTAGTAGTAGTAGTATCTTACCCACAGGAGAATCTATGAACATTTTCCCAGGTCAAAGTATTTATTGACTACAGAAAAGCTAGAGGAAATTGAATTACTGGATTTCAAGTACACACAATAATAATAATAATAATAATAATAATAATAATAATAATAATAATAATAAAAGCCAATCAGTATGAAGACCAGCGTCCTCACAAAAACAATGAATAATAATTATAAATATAATTCTAAAAAATTATCACCGCCTAAAAAAATAAAAACACCTAAATTAACTGTAGAAAAACAAAATAATAACAAAAACAAAGATTCTTAAAAACACCAGCGTTAGGAAGAAGCCCTATTCGCTGACATACAAAAAAAAAAAAAAAAAAGAACTTGTCACCCGGAAGAGATCAACGCTTCAAGGACAACGCGAATCAGATTTTCACTGGAAACGAAGGCTCCTGAATTTCACTCCCATTTACTTATGCAAAGGGGGCTGCTTCCCAGCACGCGCTGTTCGACAACAATGCCACAGGGATTCGGAGGTCCGGAATACCCGTTTATTTGCGGTATTTGCATACTGTACCGCTCAGATATCCGGCGACTGTCGGGTAGCGTGTTGACAAAACTATATGAAAACGAATTGGAAAAATTAGATCAAAATTGGTGTGAATCAAAGAACAAATGAATGGAAGGGATTTTGAGAGATTGGATGAGAGTGAAAGTATTATAGATTAAAGAACAGAGCCAAGAACTATTAAATGAATTAAGAATATGGCGCCGTTATGGAAATATATCTCGTTACAGGAAACAAATGGCTGAATGAAAGCTACAACGAGGTGACTGACTTATGATAATGTATATCGCAGGATATATCACATACCAAAAAAAAAAAAAAATTTAAAGAAATACATAAAACGAATTAATCGACTTAAAAAAAAATAAACGGCAGAATATATCTCACAGCAAAATGAACTGACTCAAAGAAAGATACAAAGAAGTGACTGACTTAAAATAATACAAATCACAAAATGCATCACATAACAAAAATTATATATATCACATGATATGTATCAGTTTCAAAGAGCTGTATCTCACACGACAAAGGAGAACGACGTAAAAGCATTCTAAGACGAAAAAGGCGACGGAACAGAATATAAAAAAGAAGAAGAAGAGGAGGAGGAAGAAGACCTAGAAATCCACCGAGCAGAAAAGGGAGAAAATGGAATGAAAAGAATCCACCTCGCAGCCTCAGCCACTCCTTTTATTTTCCGCCGAATGTAATCTAATTTCGGGATTGAGGTCAGGGGTGTAATCTCCTCCTCCTCCTCCTCCTCCTACTCTCTCTCTCTCTCTCTCTCTCTCTCTGTGGGATGATGCTCAGTGTCAATGGCGGATCTGTTTGTCAGACGTAGCATTATTCGTCTCGATTCTTCAATGTTTTTATTTTCTGAGAGGATTTTCTTTCCCAGGCTTTTACCTATCGACCTGCATCCCGACATCAGCTAATTTATATTCATGTTATCCTCGTCAATCCGGTAGTGTTTTCTGTTTTGTGACATCTAATTATCATGAATATTTTTTGATTTTAATAAATATGCTATTTTATACTTTCATAACTTTTTAGTTTTTCAAAAGAAAACTATTGTTCCTGGTCCCTCCGCACTTTTTCTCTGTCTGCCTCAGAAACGAAAACTATTGATAGAGGCTGCAAATTGGTATGTTGATCATCCACCCTGTAATCGTCAAACACCAAATTGTGGCCCCTAGGCTCAGTGTGAAGTCTTTATTTTATTTAAGGTTAAAGTTAGCCATAATCGTGCTTCTGGCAACGCTAAAAGATAGGCCACCGCTTTTTTTTAATACTTCGTATAGGAATTATTTTGTTCTATCATTGGGTCAGCGAACCGTCAGAATTTATGAAGCCCTTTTGTACAACCTCTCTTCGAGAAATGACAATTCTTAGAAATCCAGTCGTATAGTAGAACATAGGCCTCACCAAATTCAAATCCCACCCCAAAAAGTTTCATTTCCAAACATTCGGAAGTGTCTTCACTTCTTCATTTGCTTGATTTACTTACCAGTGGATCATGCAAGGCGGCAGATGACGCAAGCTACATTCGCGGAACCGTGAAACCAAGATGCAGAGAGAGAGAGAGAGAGAGAGAGAGAGAGAGAGAGAGAGAGAGAGAGAGAGAGAGAGATTCGGAAATTAATCACCCCCCACCAATCGCCCTCGGATGAAATGATCAGAATTGCGAACGACACCGAGATGATTGGATTTCGACACCTCGATGTCAGTGGCTGAGGTTTCCAAAGGACACCTTCGTCGGCAGGCATTGTCGAAACCAGTTTTCAAGTCTGCGTTTTCTGCGGCGCGTCAGGCAAGACAGGATTTCACAATTGGACATTATGAAGAGAAAGATTTATTACTTAAAAAAGGGCGGGAGTTTGAACGTGAAGAACATTATGCTGTCACACCTCACAGTCAATTACGTACTCTACATGAGTCAAGCACAAGCACTCATATGCAGTATATATATATATATATATATATATGCTATATATATATATATATCATAAAATCAAGTTACAGTCTTTTCCACGATACTGAAAGCACAAAAAAGCCCGAAACAACGCAGCAGCCTTACAGTTAATCGACCATACACCCCTCTACTGTTTTAACCCAATAAAATCCTCCACTTTAGCGCGGATGAGAACGCGGAAGAATATGCACGCAGGACGTTAACAGAGACACAAAACCAATTTCGAAGGAAATTGCTTTCAGAAAGCGAAACGAGGCCGGCGCTTTGCATGAAAGCATTCCCGCGATGAAAAATGCCAAAGTCTGTTGAAAATTATATCGACCAATGAATAGAGAAACCTTGAAACGGAGAGGAAAAGTTTCTCTGCCGGCACCGAGGGGCTTCGGCATTCTGGGAAGACGAATGACACTCTGCAGATTGAATCACTGGTCAAAAGCAAAATTGTCTCGACAAGAGACAGAAGAGTGAATGTGTGAGTATATATATATATATATATATAGAAGAGTTAGTATATAATATATATATATATATATATATATATATATATATATATATATATATATATATATATATATATAGAGTTGGAGATATTCCGTTTTTCTTGTTCATAAACTTGGCGGGGAAAACAGAACGTTTAATTTGTCAGCAAGACGGCTCATAATAGACTGAGCATCTCACGTACACATAGAATAATGATGAAGGAAGCATGGAATAATAATAATAATAATAACAATAATAATAATAATAATAACTCTGAAAAAGGTTACTTTCTAATAACGTTCACAGGAAAAAAAAAACAAACAGAAATTTATGCACCTTTGGATTCGCTTTCTAGAAAGAAAAAAAAAACGTTGCAATAAAAGTGATTGGTTTGCAACGTTTCATCTGACAAATGCAAAACGTTGTTTTTTATACGACTCTCCCACAGAA
>NC_089789.1:44663605-44668605 GCF_040412425.1 Macrobrachium rosenbergii | reverse complement strand
ATACCCACTCCCCATGACAGTCATATATGACTCTATAGATCCACTCAACTGTAAGATGAATTCTGCAAACTGTATTTCACCAAACACAGCTTATGCTTCGAACATAAACAATGTTCATTTTCAAACCCAATCTGTCGAAACTTGTCTTGAAGTTGAATCGTTGTTAAGTTGACGTAAACGACCCCCCAAATGATACACAGTATCAAGCCCCCCCCTGCCACCACCCCTCTCCGCAACCACCACTCCACCCTTCCCACAACAACCACTGCCACCCCCTCCCAAACAGGCCATTTGCGTCGGACACGTCAGACATTTCCATAAGTAAACGAGAACTTGATGTGGAGGTCCCATTTCAGTCACATGATATATTCCTGGTCTTAGGATGCTTTTATGTAAATCGTCGAGAGTCTCTTGATACCGTTCATGCCTTGCACACTTTGGTTTTGGTTTTAGATAGTATATATATATATATATATATATCTATATATATATATATATATATATATATATACATATATATATATATATATTAGAGAGAGAGAGAGTGAGTGTGTGGTTTATATATGTACAAATACTTATCTCTCTCTCTCTCTCTCTCTCTCCATACGCACACATACACACACACACATACACATATATATATATATGCTCGTGTGTGTGTATGGAGAGAGAGAGAGAGAGAGAGAGGAGAGAGAGAGAGAGGGAGAGAGAGAGAGAGAGAGAGAGAAAGCTTAACCTCATCCCTAAAATAATTATTGAAGTGCATCTCGGGGCGGAGCCTCGAGTCAAATTGGATAATTCCCGAAAGGGACCCGCAAAAGGGATTAAAGCTAAAAGGTATTAATCATCACTAAATTGCATTTCTCTACTTGATTTCCCTTTTATAATTCTCTGAATTTACGTTTGGGAATGACCCTTAGACTGAACGAACAAGTGATGATGGCAGAAACGCGGTGATTTAATTAGAAAGTTTATGAAGTGTTTATTCACGGGATTATCTTTGGAATAAAGCGAACTAGTGTGTTGATAAAACGAGAGCTGATATGTAGTGTGTTCAAAGAATGCGAATAGTTACGTCTTGCAAAATCTTTGGTATAAATATTGATAAATGCATTTGGAAGAATATATAAACATTAATAAATGTATCTGGAGGGTTGTATATAAATATTAATAATTGTATCTGGAGGAACGTATAAGTATTGATAAATGTATCTGCAAGATTGTATAAAAATTAACGGATATAGCTGGAAGAACGTATAAATATTCATAAATGTATCCGGAAGAATGTATAAATATTCATAAATGCATCTGGTAGAATATATAAATTTCATAAATATGTCAGGAAGAATATGTAAACATTCATTAATGTATCTTGAAGGATATATAAATATTAATAAATGTACCTGGAAGAATATGCAGATATTGATAAATGAATCTGGAAGAATATATAAATATTAATAAATGTATCTAATAAATGTATCTGGAATGTATAAATATCAATAAATGCGCCTGGAGGAATGTATGAAAATTAATAAATGTATCTGGAATGATATATAAACAATAAATGCATCTGGAAGAATGTATAAATATTATCAAATATATCTGGAAGAATGTATGAATAGTCCTATTTGTATCTGAAAGAGTTTGTTTTTCGGAAAGTAACATTTCCATTGACATCAATTTTCTTTCCTTCCTTTAATTAAGCCTCCTTTTCTTCCCACTTTCATTGTGCCTTGCGCTAAATTTCTTTGTGCATTTTAAACACACTCGCCAAAGACAAGAACTCCACTGTTCCATCATCCAAGCTAATAGTCGTTCCTTTTCTCATCTCGACTTTTATTTACCCTGGAAATTTGATGGCTGCTCCTACTCACATTTATAGTCAGTTTCAGAATCCAAATATTAATGAGGCTATTTACTGGAGCTTTAATCAACTTTGAATATTTTCCATACATCAGATGTCTTTACTAACTCCTAAATAAAAGGGAGAGGAAGTGGGTTCATCATTTGACCAGATTTATGATTTTAAGTATTGGGGCACTTTGAGCCATTCACTCTGCCTCGGAAACAACACCGGTGGGGAGTAATAACTGATGAGTGGATAATCACCTGGTGGACTCGAACCACGGATAGCAACTACCCCCGACTTCGGTGGCGAGTTCTCTTACCAACGTGATGTGATAATATATATATATATATATATATATATATATATATATATATATATATATATTATATACATATGTGTGTGTTTAAAAATAGACAGAAAAGTACATATACAGTATATACATACATACACTTTTCTCTCTATTTTTCACTGTCGCTTTTCCATCGTATCCCAAACCCACCCCCCAAAAATTCTTTCTGACTATTTTTGCGTTGGTAGTGTCCTATTGCAAGGTCCCTCCGTTCTGCCTCGTGTTTTTCACGTATTCGTGTCCTTCTCTCTCTCTCTCTCTCTCTCTCTCTCTCTCTCTCTCTCTCTCTCTCCCCTCTTGTTTTTAGTGTAACCCTCAGTTTTCCATTTTCCCTCCTCCTTCCTCTGCCTTCCTGCACTTTTCCCGTCACCCCAAAGCTTTTCGTAGTGTTGGGGTCACTCAAAGGAAAGGGGAACATAAAAAAAAAAAAAAAACTTACCGGGAACGATATCGGAATTCAGAATGTGTTTGGACTCTGAGATACAAGAGATTAGGATTTCCTTATCCTCCTCATCAATTCGTCCTTGTTTAACTGGTTCAGCAGTTTCTGATATGGTAAGTACTTGTCTTTTTTTATTTTTTTTATATGGAAACATGAAATACAGGATGAACGTTGATCGATAATTCTCAAAACGTATGGTTTATTTTTCTGAACTAAATAATAAAAACTGATTCACTTCATAATCTCTCTCTCTCTCTCTCTCTCTCTCTCTCTCTCTCTCTCTTCTCTAGTTAATATTATTAATGTTAGTCAAGCTGCAACCCTAGTTTTAAAAAAAAACAATTTTATATGCCCAAGAGCCCAAATAATAAAAGCAACTTCTGAAAAATACAATGGGAGAAATAAATAAATACTTAAATAACCGAATAAACCATGAAAGGACTCTCACATGGGTTAATTTATATATATGAAAATTAATACAGCCATTAACTTGATTACGAAGGTTGTGCAGAATGCAAAATAAAATTTCCTTTCTCAGGGAAGAGAATCACATGAAATCAAATGTGAAAATAAAGAAAATAAAAGAAAGAGAGAGAGAATATGATAAACAACTGTAAGTGCAAGAGTCAGGTATAAACTAATAAATTTCATAAGTTCAACAGGTGCATAAAAGTTCAGAGAAAACAAGATGAAGAAGACGCAATTACAACGTGAAAGATACGAAGCAAATAAAATGCAGAGTTCCAGGTATGAGGAACAGGTATGTAGAATAACTGAAACCCTTACATTTACAAAAGTCCTGAACCATTTTTCTGTCTCTGTAACAACCTGTCAACAATAAAGGGGAGATGTACGTCAGTCTCTTCTCCCCTGCAAGGTTGGACTTTACTTGCTGAGACCAGTCGTTGTTAGTCTTAACAAGGCAATAAAACCCTGAAAAATTAACCTGCATCTGATCAGAGAAATGACGAACATAATCGCATTTGCCAAATAGCTCCCGTGTGGACATAGTCTTTGAGCTGCTTCTCCTCTGCGCCTTTGGTAAGTGTTTAATTTTTTTTTTTTCTTTCTCAGGTAAGAGGATTGGATGTGAATCTTTCAGCAGTGTAAAGATGGAGGCCAGAAATGTGCAGCTGTGTGCAGTTATTTATTTATTTTTCTAATCTTGTCTCTCAGTTGAAATGGTTTGTTTTTGGACAAGTAAGAAATTTTTATTATATATCTATCCCTATCTATCTATCTATATATATATGTGTGTGTGAGTGTGTATATGTGTGTGTATATATATATATATATATATATATATATATATATATATATATATATATATATATATATATATATTACATCTCATGTTCTGCTGCATGGTAATCTATATTTATCAAAGTAAATAAATATATCAGAGACACTTCATGAATTGAACCAACCTTTTTCGTGGCTTTTACGGTGGATTCAAACAACGGAAGAAGTGCCAAGTAATAACCGGTCTGCAGGGTTCAGAGGCGTTACTTGTATCGGATTACTTTAAAGTATCGGTTTTGTGCAACGTCAGGATTCTTTATGAACGTACCGGGGCAATGAAAGAAATAAACGGACCATTTTGCGTCGTCCCACACTTAAACGAAGTTGTATGTTAGGCTCAATGGGGGGAAGGAATTTTAATTTTAGATATTTTGCGTTACTGAGTTTGAAGTTTTATAGATTTTTTTATATATATATGTATGTATATATATATATATATATATATATATATATATATATGTATATATATATGTATATGTATATATATATATATATATATATATATATATATATATATATATATATATATATATATATATATATATACACATATATATATATAATTTATTTTCATAAATCATGTATAACAATTTATGATGAAAACATAAGAAAAAAAACACCACTCCTTTTACATCCTCATAAGGAAAATATCCACCTGTATATACGCAGCTAACTAGTTCCTTAACTGCATAACCTAAATATAAAAAAAAAATATATATATAAAAAAAATATTTCCAAGTTGGGCGCCATATACTGAATTCTATATTCATTCACCCCCCTCTCTGCCTTTACACGGAATGAATATTTCCAGTGGCAATAAAAAAAAACTTTTCAATTTATTCTCCGGGCGAAATTCAATAATTGTGACATATTGTCAATTGAAAAGGTGAAAAATATTTACCCCCTTTTGACTGGTACCGTATTGAAATCGATATAAGTATATTATTAATGTCGTGCATTTTCCGTTTTTTTGTTGTTGTTGATAACAGTTTAGCACGAGACTAGTTATAAGTGAATAATTCAATGAATGGAATGTCTGTGAAAAATTCGCTGGAGTG
>NC_089789.1:44646105-44656105 GCF_040412425.1 Macrobrachium rosenbergii | reverse complement strand
TTGAGCGACACCAATTGTATACTAGAACAATCACTCTTCATTTCTAAGTTTGCTTTTCTTTTAACTGAGGATATCCACTAATTCTCTTCCTCATTTATACATGCACAGGCGTGCTAATAGAAATGATCCTAATCTCAGACGGAGCTGGTAAGTTGTTTCAAGATGAAATGGAATGTTATGATATGAAACACTAAAATTACTGTATGTATAAGAGTATAACTGAACGAAAGTTAAAAAATCAGCCTTTTATCCACACAACCCAAAGCTTATGGTGTAATTTCGCTTTTTTATCAAAATCTTGCGTAAGAACGTTTGCATTTAATTATGAAGGTGGGCATTTTAACCTGCTGTTGTGATGAACGTGGTGTTTTAAAGATATAATTATAGAATGGGTAGGAAAACCAACAAGATTATCGCTTCCACATCGTAAATAAGTAAAGAAGCGAACATTATAGGAAGCTTAATTGAAATTTGAGCTGTAGCTACCATCCAGAGTATTGTTTATTCTTGGAAGGCTTCGGTGTGAATGTTTCTCGGGATCAAGACCCCAGGAGCGCCGCACTTTCCCATTGGAAGGCTTCAAAGTGCAATAATTCTCTAGATCAAGACCCCAGGGGTGCCACACTTTCCCATTGGGAAGGCTTCAAAGTGCAATCTTTCTCGAGATCAAGACCCCGGGGGCGTCACACTTTTCCCAATGGGTATCCCAAGGCCTTCCCCGAGGGGTCACAGCCTCCCTACGGGTTTCACGAACCCCAAGGGTGCCCTCAGAGAAATTTGAAAAAAAAGCTAATTGTCAAATATATAAATATATTCCCTGAGTACACGAGATGTATTTGTGGAGATATGTTTACCGAACCGAAATATATTGCCGTGATGATCGCATTAAGCATTCTAAACCAGCGATTTTCAAGGTTCGGCTAATTGAGGCTTGAAGAAGCATTAGGATCTTCCCGTCTTTTTTTTCTTCAGGTAAATTTATCCTTCAATATCTTAATCTTCTCATCATGATATATATATATATATGTATATATATATATATATATTAATATCTATATATATATATATATATATATATATATATATATATATATATATATATATATACATATATATATATATATATATATCAGGCCTTGAAATCTAAAAGCAACTGGTCAGTACAGAAGTTACCAACCCGAAAAAGGACTTGCTGAATATCTCATACACACTATTTATTTCTAGAAAGAAAAGTTTCCTGACTGTCTCTGAGTTTCCTAATTAATAAATGCTACTTTAATAATATTTTTTTTCATAAAGCCAGATAGTCTTATAAGAAAACGTCTGGAATGTCAGTTTCTGTTAACATTAAATGAAAATCTTCTAAGCAACACATATGGCATACAATACAGTCTATATTTCCGACTGGTGTATAAATCATAGATTTTTCCACTACACTCCACAAAACCTCAGGGTCATTTACCATAAGTCAACAATGACTTACATCAACACCGATATTTTCCTTCGCCACTTTTGGGAAAACCTCATCCAATCAGACTTTGCGTGACTGTTACCAGTTGTTTAGGCTGTACCTGCTGGCATATAGCTGCCTCAATGGGCGCATATTTCCGGCTTATGAAAGTAACGCACACAAAAGATTTTTCTATATGCTCGTCCATAACGAACACATTTTAGAGACATGGGTAAGTACGCGGTCTCACCAACATCACACATACACAGCCACATACTATATATATATATGTATATATATATATATATATATATATATATATATATATATATATATATATATATATATATATATATATATATATATATATATAATATATATATATATATATACTGTATATATATATATATATATATATATATATATATATATGTATATATATATATATATATATATATATATATATATATATATATATATATATATATATATATATATATATATATATATATATATATATATACACACACACACAAGGTGTGTCTATCAAATAACGAGACTGGTTAAATAACTCACCTCTATTTATACGTATTACAAATTTAATATTTGTCCCCTTCAGTATATACTCCCCATTGCACTAACGCATTACTGCCCTCTTCTGTCCCACTGGTCGGAGGCACGGACGAGGAAACCAGTTTCTGTCAGCTGCGTCAACACATCCGTCGTTTTCTTCTTTACAGCAGCGACTGACCCAAAAACGCGTCCCTTTAATCACTGATTTAGCTTTCGGGAAAAGATAAAAGTCGCGGGGTGCTACATCGGGCGAATATGGAGGATGTTCAAGTGTGGTAACGTGCTTGTCGATCGAAAAACTGCTTTACAGAAAGTGCTGTGTAATTTTTTCTACATTTTCCTCGGTTTCTGAGGTGCAAGCAAGCAGGCAAGGTCGTCCGGGGCGTTCATCGCCATCTTTGACAGTCTCACGTCCCTCGCGGAAGAATCTTTTGTGCTTCTCAAACACGCGCAGGAGACAGGGGGCAGCAGTCATTTCAAAATCCGTACGAACCATTTGAAAATATTCTGTTGGTGTTTGTAATTTTATTTAAAATTTTTCAGGGGTGTTCGAAGCGATTTTAAACTTGGCATTTTGAGGGCCCTACAGAAAACACAACCAAACAAAATGGCGACTCACGATCAACTGAGCGTCATGGAGTGTTGTTGCTTGCCATGCAGGTTCAGACGTGTTCAGAGTCACCTCGCATCCAGTTATGACCGGTTTTGACTGCTTTGTTTACTGGGTGGAATCATCACAGTCACGTTACTTAGTAGACATACCTCGTATACATATACATACATACACACACACACACATACATACATGCCATACATACATACATACATATATATATATATATATATATATCTTTCACTGGTACTCCACCTTTCAATAGCCAGTATCAATAAAACTAAGGTCAGGACGAATCCTCATACTAAATACGCCTGAATAGTTCATTCATTTGCTTTTCAATTATTATCTTAGACAAATATTCCAACCTTATATATATATATATATATATATATATACATATATATATATATATATATATATATATATATATATTATATATATATATATATTTATATATATATAATGCAAGATGAAAATATCACAAGATTATTTTACGTATTGACAAGAAAAAATATATAAAGTAACTCCAATTTGCTTGTTCAGTCCCAGTCACTTAGAAAAAAAAAACTAAGCCAAAACAAATAAATATACGCAAGAACAACCGAATTCAGAAACAAATTTTCCTTGTGAAGTGTTACATAAAAAAAAGCTGTAGAAGCAGCTAAATCTATTTAGGGGCTTCGTCTCACGTGTCCTCTCTGGGCCAGAGGTGAAAATGGGAAAATGGTGAGCGGGCTGGAACTCCTTCCTTGGAATTTTCGGGTTAAATGCAGTCCGGGGAAGGCAACCATTGTTTGTGACATGGTGTACGAGACAGGGAACGAAGCTCGGAAAAAATAGTGTCCTTTTA
The DNA here is from genome assembly GCF_040412425.1 of Macrobrachium rosenbergii. Lineage (NCBI taxonomy): Eukaryota > Metazoa > Arthropoda > Malacostraca > Decapoda > Palaemonidae > Macrobrachium > Macrobrachium rosenbergii. The sequence continues at coordinate 44,652,616 of NC_089789.1, read as the reverse complement.
CGAATTCTGGGGGGGCGTTTTTGCTTTGCTTAGTTACACGCGCGGGGCGAGAATGGCCCCGTCTCCTTTTCCTGTTGGCTGTTGCTCAAAAGCAACTTTTTTTTAGGGGGGGTTTAGTGATTAAACTCTGTTGCTTTCAATGTGGTATCTTTAATTTAACCCCTGTCCCTTTCAGGTTTTATTTATTTATTTAATTTCATTTGTAAAAATGTCAAAAAGTAAGCAGGTTCATCCTAGTTCCCAATTTTTTTTTTTTAGTTGTTCTATGCAAAATTATTTGAGGCACAATTCTTGTTAAAAATTGTCAAAACTTAGGAAATATGTTATGTTTATATTCCCAAGTTAAGGACTAGACACAGTTAGTTCCAATTTCAAGATTAATTTATATTTAACTTATTCATTTGCCTAAACTGGCTAGTTACTTTTAAAGAAAAATATCCTCCCGACTATGACAGTAACAGTCAGCAGCATTACACTAGAAGGAAGTAAATTCCATAAGATAATGAAAAGTAATGTTCTTATTCATTTCAGTGAAATTCTGTAACTGTACTTTAAGAGAGGTAGCTAACGAAACTGAATTGCATATGCAAAGAATCTAACACAAACACTGTCCATGCCACTGACTCAATTAAAGGTAAAATAAAACGACTGAACGTTCAAAATTCATTGTCAAAAATGACATTTCTTGTAAACCTTTAAACATGCATATTTTCGTATATCTACCGTTTGCTCTTTCAAGAGCCTGATCTCTAATTTGTTTAATATTCAAAGAAGAGTCGAAGATGCGAGGAAAATTTTGTGAGTCAGATTTGTAAAAGGTTTTCTCACCTTTCACTCGTTGAGCTTATAAAAATAGTTCTCTTTATTTTCCGTGTAAAAAAATGGGAGAATAGTTTCCAGGCCCCTTTCAGTATATACAGTGTGTATATATATGTGTATATATATATATATATATATATATATATATATATATATATATATATATATATATATATATATATATGTATATATATATATATATATATATATATATATATATATATATATATAAATTTATGTATATGCATATATATATATATATATATATATATATATATATATATATATATATATATATATATATATATATATATATATATATATATATATATATATACATATGTATATGTGTGTGTGTGTGTGTGTGTGTATGTCTGTATGTATACGTTTTATTTGACCTAAAGGAAGATTCGTACATAATCTTACTAGAATATACTCGTATCTTTTAGGTTTACGAAACCCAGTGACTCTGTTCTATTCATTAACCTCTTCCGCTCTTGTTACGAAAGTAAATCGTGACCTGAGGTCCTATTCAGTCTGATCACATCTCTCTCTCTCTCTCTCTCTACCAAAAAAGTTGGTTTTCCTAATTAAAGGTTCACATGCTATGCTTCGTTCATTTATTCATATACCTGAAAAAAAAAATCTATAAGCGCAGTGAACCTTTTTTCAGAGTGACGTTTTCAAGGTAGAAATGTAAAGACACTTGTATTATAGAGAACACGACTGTTTAATGTATTCGAGTTTCTATAAAACATAATATTTTTAATCTTTCTCGTAATTTCTTACTGTTCTTCACCATGGAGTTACATAAAATAAAGGATATTGAACATGCTATGATAACTTGCTATTGACAGGGTTAATTTTTAATAACATTTTACAACAAAACCTTTTCTAATACTTATTTCGGAACCTCTATGGTACTCTATCAGAGAGTGAAATATCCTTATCAGAAAATAGGCCAGTATAAATAGAATGAAAACAATAATGATATATTAAACAAACGGAATCTAACCTTCATATGATGAAATCGGCTCTGCAATGGCAGCTAATACAGTGAGGCTAACCTTCGTATATAATATATATATATATATATATATATATATATATATATATATATATATATATATATATATATATATATATATATATATATATATATAGATATATATTCTTCAAGGTCACACTGTACCTTTATCGTTCTATTGTACACGGTGATGGACTGTAATGAGTAAGTAACTTTGGGTCAGCCTGGTTTGTTCATGTATGAGGTATAATCATGTAGATGTTTGAATTTGAAGAGCTGAAATGAACACCAGCTTCAAAAACTTGTTTTCAAGATCTGAAGGGAGGACATTATGGGCAGAACTGGAGAATATAGTAAGCTGACCTTATGCCAGCATGAGTCCTTGCTTAGAGGCGGGTGTCCTAAGTTGTGAAAGGGAATAAGGGGCCTGGTGTAGCTATCCGGACTCAGATAAACCAACAGGGGCTCAACTTATAAAACTGTCATAATGTAATTGCTCAACAAAACTATAGTGGATTAAGCTGAAGAAATTGTCTTGTCCCATTCCTGATGAAAATATAGGTTACTTTTCCTCTTATTTGGCAGAGCAAGTATATGATTTTACCGATAAAATACTTTTAATATCCAGGTTATATTTTTCTTCTTGCTTTCTTTGGTCAGATAAGCTATGATCTTCCCTTTCTCTCTTACCAATATTTCTTCATAATCTCCCATTTCCTAACTCAGTCTCACCCTTTCGACTTACACTGGAATTCGGCTATTCCTGTCTTCCTTCCTCACTGTTTATTAAAGTCTTCCCTTATACCTTCCCTCCTTTCTTTCGGCCAAAAAAGATTATTATTATCCTTCCCCTTCTCCTCTCCCTGCTCTCGTTGCATTCCCTCGTCCATTTCTTTTATTTTTCTCATCTCTTCCACCTCCCCTCTTACGTACCGAAAAATGGGAGAAAATGGTGGCTACAGTGTAAAAAGGGAGAATAACTCGGGGTCAAAAGAGAAAATAACCAAATCAAGATAAGTAAGGAAGGCTTTGTGTGGTACGTAACAGGATGAACTATAAGAAATAAAATTAATTACCAGAAATCAATGAGTTGAATCGGAAAAAAGTAATGGTGAGGTCCTGAGCAATCTGGAAAAAAGTAATCTGGAATAGGAACAGGAATAGGAATAGGAAAAGCAGTCAGGAATAGGAACAGGAATAGGAACAGGAAAGAGAACAAAGGAAACAGAGAATTGGAAAAGTGAAAACAGACTACCAATGAATGATAAAAGTTCTCATCTTTACAACATTCCATCAAAATGAACCGATAATTCTCTGACACATTTAAGACTGCTGCTAGGCAACCTGAATACTCAAATAAACATAAATAGTTTTAAATGAATAAATTCCTTTCATCGTCGTTAAAAATAATAGCAAGTTCAGTGGCGTAACAGAGGTTTTACCAAAATCCCAAAAAGAGAAACATTTGCGTTTCACAACGGCGCAGCAAGAACGGAATAATGCTGAACAGCAAAGGAGTTATGTTATTCAAGTTTGTGAACTGCATTCTTGTAGGCATTTCCAACAAAGCAACAATGGAACCAGACCCGAGTGGTTTGCGTTTCATTCATTCTTAAGAACAGATATTACTCCCAAGATTAAATTCCTACAGCATTAATGAGTCTCCTGAGATATTCATGTTCTAAAGCCCTCCTCACTCGTGGATTCTCCCTGCATAATTACTTGTTTTCTTGGTAATTATTTGTTCTTGTTTGAAATGCATTTACTTCACGAGCTACCTACTTATACACAATTCACTCCAACTGAATGGTTCAAGGTGACTGAGAGAAACTGTAGTTCTACAAAGACAATGTTATTTTCTTTCTATATTAGAGTACTTGGAATATTCTTAACATTACTGTCTGCCTGTTAATATATTACTATAGTATGTCTCTGTTTCTTAATAGTTAAACTATTTGACATCTGTCATCTTTGTTAAAAAATCCAAAAGAGAACGAATATGTTACTATAATTTTCAGCATAAGTATTTCGTTGTTTACATTTCTAAGAATGCCTAGCTACTCATACCTATTCCCATTCAGTGCCTACTTTTATGCTTTCAAGTGAAGGGGAGTAGCTAGCCCCACAAAAAGAATATTTGCTTGTGCATTTCTATATCAATTAACATATGATGTATTTCAGGTTCCGTGTTTAACAGTACAATTGTGAATCCCTTCAACCGAATGATTCTGCTTGCAAAAACTATTTGGGACACTTACTATTCTGTGAGAATGAGAAAAACAATAAAGCTACTGAAAATGAGTTCTGGACCTATCCGTGCAAAACAGCAGGGCGATAACGCCATTCAAAATCTGACAGAGGAATAACCTCCAGCGCACTTATTTTTTCTCACGGAGGAATTCATGAATTTCGAACCCTGTGTAGTGCATCGAGTTTGCCAAAACCTCACGCTTCCAACGCTCCCGATGAATAAGCTCAGTCAACAAACGGAGGAAGTTTGTGACTTCCTATATTTGCCACTGTTGACTCAGCCATTTTTCAGTACGTTTAAGCTGTCAAGCCCCGTTGAGTGTGTTCCCCACCTGCGGAAAATCCCGGATTCAATTTCTATTCGGAGCTTCCGGGGGGCATCCTGTGACGTCTATTCCTGTGTATATATTTGCTGACGAGTGACAAAACTCTGGGCCAAAGCGCAGTTGATTTTTTAATCCAATTTTCGTGGACCTTGAGGCTGATCTTTGTCACCTAGAACGAAGTGGGGCCTTTTATTCAAAAAATCTATTGTGCCCCTCTTGACCTGAGCTTTTGGGGGTACCAGGCAGAGTGAAGAAGAGCTTGCAAATAGCAATCTCATTTCAACATGAAGGGTAAGCTTCTAAAGAATAAATATGGCCCTGCAACTTCATACCAAAATTCAACAGCTCGAAACTTTCAACAGACAGTAGGGGTCCAGGGAAACATTGCATCACTATTTGACCCTAAAACAAAATAAACATTGAAGGAGTTGCAATCATTATCTTTAGTTTAGACGAGTGGATTTGTATCATCAATGTATAAGGTTAGGAACATGGATTTAATTTCCATATTAATTTCATTGTTCTTAATGCATGTATATGGGATTGCTATTCTAATAAAGTCACGCCTCACCATAATAACAACAACATCAATAATAATAATAATAATAATAATAATAATAATAATAATAATAATACTCTATTCAACGGCATACAAACTGATATTTTGTTCAGTAAAGTATGTCTCAAAGAGCGTATTCTCCCAAAATAATAATAATAATAATAATAATAATAATAATAATAATAATAATAATAATAATAATAATTCGACGCAGCATTAAAAATCATGAGATATGTTACATTTATTTCGCAGAATAAATGACCGAATTGCTTTTACATTTTCGTAGAACTAGATAATGTTACGCAACGGACAGTTACAACTTTATCCTCGTGATGAAATAATAACAAATTCTGCCATGATATTGTATTTCCCCCCTCCCCTCGATTTTCTGCCATGTAATTTAATATTAACAGTTCTCGGCTCGCTGCAGCGTAAAGTAATTTCTCTTGATTCGTATTTTCATGAGTATTAATAAGTGCATATGATACGTACGCTTTTTCATTTCAATATGTCAAATTAAATATCATATTTAATAACAAAAAAAGTTTTGACAATGATATCATATAGAATTCTATTTACGCAAAAGCAAGATCAAATATGCTGTTGTATCATAAATAAAGGCTGTAAAAATTATTATAAAGGGTTTTGGTAATAAAAATTGTGAGATGTCACGGACATATTTATGAGACTCAACTTGGAAAATATTATACCAACTTCATTTTTGAGAGCGCGAAATATGATATGATATGCCTCATCAAATCTAATACTGCAAACGTACGATCAATCCAGATTTTTAAAACGACCTACCCTACAACAGATATATATATATATATATATATATATATATATATATATATATATATATATATATATATATATATATATATATATATCACTGGATAATTACCATTGTAAAGGCTAAAAAGCTAGTTATTTTGAAAGATGGAATATATTATATATCTCCATCAGTATATGAAATACTGAAATATTCATAACGCAAACGATAAAAATACGACTCAGATACAAAACAAGAATGTCTACGCATTAAAGAAGCAAATCAAGATACAGAAATAAAAATAAGAGATTTAAAATTAATATAATAGAGAAATTAATATACGAAGTAACCAGAAATGTAATAGAAAAATGAACAGTATCGTGACACATCTTTCGTGGCTCCTCAGGAGGAGCCTAAGGTATCCCGTGGAGCAACAAACATTATCTTTGGGGTCCCAGAAAACCCTGAGGGCACTGGTCATATCTAATACCTTCCCCTGGGGGTCTAAGCCCTGGGTCAATAACAATGAATTAGAAATGAAAAAGGGAAAAATTTTCTATTTTTTTACTGCAATTCTATATGAGCGTGTGCAACTCAACTTTCAATTTTTGTGCCAGTTCTTCACAAAACAATTTTCTAATACTACCCTTCTTGCATTTTTATAGATTTTTTATCTATTTATTAATTTATTACTTTATCTTTTTAATAAGTGAGATCTCTTCTTTCTGTATATCCCTTTACCTTCTGTTACTTCC
>NC_089789.1:44638605-44641105 GCF_040412425.1 Macrobrachium rosenbergii | reverse complement strand
GTGACGTCACGGTACAAAGGAGACTCTAGAATGGAAACTCTTTTTCTAACTTCGTCTTCTCTCCCTTCTCTTCGTCATTTTACCACTGGTAGAGGAGTGACGTTTTATTTTACCCTCTCTCTCTCTCTCTCTCTCTCTCTCTCTCTCTCTCTCTCGCCCAACAGAATCTATGGCACTAAACTAATCCTTTTTGTATTCGTGTTATCATCCTCAGTCAGGTGGGATATGTTTTGAAGTCCCTGAAATGGAAATTGCTGTATTGAACTTTATGTGCCTTCAGGGTTTGATACAAATACGCAACAAGTTTTAGAACGATTAAAAATTGCAAATTCTGTCGTGTTATCTCATCGCTTTATTGGGGGACAATATTATCCACAGTATGTAATGAACACCATATTATTTGGAAGCTTGAATTTCAGGTAAACGGCCACTGTGGGATTGTTCCATATGAACAGTGTTCATTTTCTGAATAATAATAATAATAATAATAATAATAATAATAATAATAATAATAATAATAATAATAATAATAATAATGGAGAGGGAAATAGTCGTGAATCGGGATGTAATATATTTCTGGCACATATTGTACAATGCGAGTCCGGTAACTGAAATCTGGGTTGCATAGTCCGTAGACTTCTTCAGGTCTGTCGCATTGTAACAACTAGAGTTACAACGCGACAGGCCTGAACAACTCTACGGACTTTGAAACCCAGATTTCAGTTACCGGACGCATATTGTATAAGCCAGAAATATACTATATCCTGATTCACGACTATTTTCCTCTCCAGAAATGACAAGTATAGGAGAGTTACTAGCGCAACGCAGCAACCAAGAAAAGGCAGTTTTTAGAAAAATAGAGAAGAATCTATATACGCTGAATGCAGCTGACGCAGCAATCACTTTCAATAAAACCTGTGAAAGAGGGTTTACAAGCCATATATGCAATAATAATAATAATAATAATAATAATAATAATAATAATAATAATAATAATAATAATAATAATAATAATAATAATGATAATAATAATAATACCAGAGTTTTAAAGGAATAATTTCAATTTCCATTAACTTTTCCGAGGTATAGTCTCTCATTTTCTGAGTATAAACTTATGCAAATCATTATCAAACATACCCTTGTAAACGTGACATCTCAGGTTTCAAATCATTTAACTTTGGTTTTATCATATTCGTGTCAGAGTTGCAGATTTTGACACGAAAACACACCCTTGTGTTCCCTCTCCTTCATTTCAAATTAGTGGAACTGGAAGTTATCCTTATTATATGAATTACCTTCCACAGAAAGTTTTTGAGCAGTTATGTAAGTATGAATTTGTGTTTAGGGAGTTTGTTAATTCATTGTTGTTTCGCAGACTTTCTGACATATTGCTGGGAATGTCTGTTTTTTATGAATTTATTTACTGGTAAGCAGAATTCATCTATTACTAGTTTCTTATATACATATGGCGTCTGGTTTGGTGGAGTCATTTATAATTTTTTTTCCTTCCACTAAAATAAAAATATACAAATATATTTTCCTCATACCGAGATAATTATATACGACAGTTTTCTCCTCATTTGCAAGCTAACATGTACAACCATTCCTTTCCAAGTCGAAGATTTCTTCTGCAACAATTTAATTCAAAATGCGCAACTTTTTGCAAGAATTTCCTTAAAGTTCAGCAATTTCTGTTCAACAGTTTCTTTCTTGTTATGACATATCTAGTTACGAACGTTAGACAACCATGCATAATAATTCCTTGCATACCTAAACAGCCATTTGCAACCATTTCTTCATTGCCAAACAGCATTTGGAACCATTTCCCCATTGCTGAAGAGCCGAAGACAGCCATTTCTCTTTCGTTTGAACTATCCAATACCCAAAGAAGAAACAACACGAATTTTCAATACCTTATTTCTCGATAAGAAACAAACGCCTAGAATTATATCTTTTTCTCTATTTCACACGACCAGAACACAAAATGGGGAAGAAATTTAAAGTAGATTCTCCTCCAATGAATACGAGATGAAGGAAGCCTCCAGCTGGGATGGATCAGAAGCAGAGAGAGAGAGAGAGAGAGAGAGAGAGAGAGAGAGAGAGAGAGAGAGAGAGAGAGAGAGAGAGAGAGAGAGAGAGAGAGAGAGAGAGAGTTTGGATCATGAAATATGGAATTTCTATTTTACATTATTTTTCACAGAAGTAGGGTGGATCAGAAGCAGAGAGAGAGAGAGAGAGAGAGAGAGAGAGAGAGAGAGAGAGAGAGAGAGAGAGAGAGAGAGAGAGTTTAGACTACGTAATGTAGCCTTTCTTTTTTTCATGATCTTCACAGATGTGGGATAGAGAAGCAAAAGAGAGAGAGAGAGAGAGAGAGAGAGAGAGAGAGAGAGAGAGAGAGAGAGAGAGAGAGAGCTCTAAATACTGACGTTGACATTTTATTCATGTTTATTTCTTTTTTTATCAGAATTAACAGCAATATTGATCACTGTTCTATACCCTC
>NC_089789.1:44611105-44626105 GCF_040412425.1 Macrobrachium rosenbergii | reverse complement strand
GAGAGAGAGAGAGAGAGAGAGAGAGTCTTGAAAATGCATTCGTCGTTTTTGTGTTATGTGTATAAGTGCAATGAGAGAGAGAGAGAGAGAGAGAGAGAGAGAGAGAGAGAGAGAGAGAGAGAGAGAGAGAGAGAGAGAAAATAAGGGAAGGTCTGCTGTATTCAGGGCAGCACGTGAAGTTTAAAGGGAGACGTGATCCCTCAAAGCAAGAAGAAATACACAATAAAATACTAAAAAAGAGAAAAATTTCTGGTTAATAGTTGTTTGAATAAGGCTTTTATTTTTTTATCATGTTTTTTAAACAAATGTAAGTTAATGAAAATGTCACTAAATAGTTTTTTTTTCTTATTTCTAACCTATATCTTTACTATTTTCTTTATTTTCATTTTTCTATATGAGCCTTGTGTGCTGTGATAGCTAGACAAATAAATATAACAGATAAACAGTATTCTCTGACAGCTCAATACAGAAGTAAACACATAAATAGTTAAACAGTATTTTCTGATAGTTAAGTAAATAAATAATTTGAATAACATATCTATATTTTTGTCCATTTATCTATTAATAGATCAAGTTACATTATTTACTTTCGAATAGCTGACCTCCTCTATCTGTATTGCTTACTATCCTCTGCAACCTCTTGCAAATGAACAGAATATTCTTTGGAGCTTGAATTTCTAGTCAGTGCCCCCTATAGGCTTGTTCCATATGAATAGAGATTTACCTTCTGAATAATAATAATAATAATAATAATAATAATAATAATAATAATAATAATAATAACAGACGAATAATTGAATTCGCGAACTTAGCAAATGCTTCAACAGAGAATGAAAACTACAGCAACGATATAAAGAAAGTGAAAAATGCGCCGAAGCAATCTAGTTTTCCGTACAGCCGCTACAGCGTATAATCAAGGCCACTGAAAACAGATCTATCTTTCGGTGGTCGCGGTATAATGCTGTATGAACCCCGGCCCATGAAGCTTTAAGCATGGCCCTGTGGTGGCCTATCCCATATCGTTGCCAGAAGCACGATTATGGCTAAATTTAACCTTAAACAAAATAAACCCTACTGAGGCTAGAGGGCTGCAGTTTGGTATGTTTGATGATTGGAGGGTGGATGATCAACATAAAAATTTTCAGCCCTCTAGCCTCAGTAGTTTTTAAGATTAGAGGGAGGACAGAATAAGTGCGGAAAGAAAATTGTCCGGACAGAATAAAGTGTGGACGGACAGACAAAGCCGGCACCACAGTTTACTTTAACAGAAGACTAAAAAACTGAAACACGTTCACTTTCCACATGAGAATAACTCCCAAGCGCAGACATATTTGTGGTACGAAGGCTTCGACACCCATTAATATTCATGACATCAGAATCATTTTCAGGAATTAACGTGGAATGAGAGTGTAATTGCATAACAGGTAATATTTCAAGTTCAGACTGCGATCAGAAACGCATTCCAATTTGAGTTCCCGTTTGAATACTGGTAGGGCATTACTAACACAGCTCAGTATATTGCAGGCTTTACTTAGTCTTGTACACACACACACACACATATATATATATATATATATATATATATATATATATATATATATATATATATATATATATATATATATATGTTATATATACATATATACTGTAATGGTTATATACAGTTTATGTACTGTATGTGTGTGTACACATATATACAAAAAGAGAGAGAGAGAGAGAGAGAGAGAGAGAGAGAGAGAGAGAGAGAGAGAGATAGAGAGAGAGATAGGAGGCCATTTTTACACCCGAACATTTCTGATCTCACAATATTGCAAAAGCATGTTGTTATACAAATCGGGGCGGACTGTGATCACTTTTTAATTGATGGCCGTAATTGTATTGAAAATGCTTTTCCCTTTTGTTTACGCTCAGGCAGCGATGTAATTAGAGCCGACAACACATTACGGTTAACAAACGTTTGTTTCTGCCCAGTGAAACGTTCGTGCTACCATCCCCCTCATCAGCCCAACGTTATTGTGCATTATTTACTGATTTTACGCCCAACTCTAACTCTGAGTTCTTCGGCTTTTAATCCAGCTGCTGTTCGTTATATCGGTGGATCAATGGAATTCGGTTTTATTCCCTGGATGAATAAATGCATCACTTGTTATTTTTTAGCCATTTTCCCAAACAAAAGGTTTCGGTTAAAAGAGAAGGAACAGGGTTTTTTTTTTTATCACTTCGGCATTTGTGTTGTATCTGGTGAATCGTCGTTGACCAATCTCTGCCTAAAACGTCAGTAAGATGTATAAATTAATGAGAATAAGAAGCAATAATAAACAAAAAAAAAAAAGGCCACCGAAAATTGATCTATCTTTAGGTGGTCTCGGTATAATGCTGTATTAGCTGCGGCCCATCAAACTCTCAGCCGGCTGTGGTGGCCTGTGTTGTTGCGTTGCCAGACGCACGATTAAGGCTAACTTTAACCTTAAATAAAATAAAAACTACTGAGGCTAGAGGGCTGCAATTTAGTATGTTTGATGATTGGAGGGTGGACGATCAACATATCAATTTGCAGCCCTGTAGCCTCAGCAGTTTTTAAGATCCGAGGGCGGACAGAAAAAAGTACTGACGGACAGACAAAGCCGGCACAATTGTTTTCTTTTCAGAAAACTAAAAACTTCTGTAAACATGGAGAAATCGTGGTCGAACAATCTTTGCTCAAAACATCACCAAAACGTACGCAGTTGTGATGATAAATAAGACTTATAATAAAGGCCTGTGTACGACTTCAGAGACAAAAAAAATGGTGTTAGTAAAAAACTACTTTGCACATACAGCGCCTCCCTCATTCATTTAGTATTATTATAAAGATTGAATATCGGGTTTTGTATTCAAAATTACAGACTGAGAAATACACAGCCATTTTTTTTACATACCTGTCGTCCAGGTACTGATTAAATTTTGACTGATAATCAACCTGGAGACACAATTAGCCCAGGTTATCGGAGTTGGAACAATTATAACTGAAAATCCCTATTGATTGGCAAATCCCAAAGATTTCTCAGGTAATCAGTCCATGAATATTAAGCCAGAAGCGTATTATCCTTCCAATATGAGAGAGCAGAGATAGTAAAGGGAATATTTCAAGGCAATATGACCAGATTCGACCAACAAGAATTATGATTTCAAAAGTATTAAAAATAATTTCTTTTCTGAAATGAGGAACGTGATAAATGGATTGCAAAATAATTTAAAGACGTATTTATGACAAAGATTTTATTGCAGGAATTTAAAAGTAGTTTTAATGCAAAGTACCAAAAAAATTATATGAAGAAGCAATCAAAAATAAAATCATCTAAACCAAATAAGTACAATAACGAAGTATTACGTTAAACTGACAGAATTGTACCATGACAATAACTGTCCCTGCTTTGTGATATAAAACCCTGTTCTCTTGGTAACCAGAGATGCGTCAATACTGTTGGGTTCATTAGCCTTCTCGAGTCATAGTATGAAAAATTCTGTTTTAAATATTCCTTGGAGGAAAATGTTAACTTATAAACACACACACACATAAATATATATACACACACACACTTATGTTTTTATGCGTATGAGTGTGTGTGTGTGTGCGCGCGCGCGCGCGTGTGTGTAAAAGTATGTATATACATGTAAGTGTCTGAATGTATGCCTTTATGAAGAGGGAGATAAAAATAAAACTAGGATGAACGCTTTGATCTCTCTCTCTCTCTCTCTCTCTCTCTCTCTCTCTCTCTCTCGTTCTAAATAACAACATTATTATTATATAGGGTGACGTTTTCATGGGGGAAAAAAAAGGCCAGACGCTACACGCAATATGTTTTCAGTTTAATCAGGAGAAGTAATGACTCTCTCTCTCTCTCTCTCTCTCTCTCTCTCTCTCTCTCTCTCTCTCTCCTACACACGCATTAGTTGCAAGAGCATCGCCCGGCAGCTTGGGAATCATTTGCAATACGGCTTTGTCTTTATGGTGCCTCAGAAGTTGCAAATTGCAAGAGGAATCGAGTCATATGCATTTATCCCTTCCTCCCCCTTCCCCCTCCTTCCTCCCTCTTCTCCCTCCTCCTCCTCCTCCTCCTCCTCTTCCCCACAGTCTCCTTCCCACAGCCCATCATCCCACAAACGTCGGTCCACACCAGCGACCCCCACACTGAGAAAGTTGCACCGGGAAACTAATATCAGAACATCTTTGAAGACTTTGCTTTTGGGGATTGCAGTAAATGGATGATTTTTGGAACACGACTTATTATTTTTTAACGTAAGACGTTTATTACAATTCATGTGATATGTGTTGGTGTCATTCTAACTAAGATTGTATATATATATATATATATATATATATATATATATATATATATATATATATATATATATATATATATATATATATATATATATATATATATATATATATATATATATATATATATATATATATATATATATGGCATTAAATAATTAGATAAATTCGCACACAGGAAAATCGCCAGATATAAATATGAATTCAGGCCGATACGATGAAGTAAATAATTGCAATATAACCTGTTTCCCAATTGATTATAATTTTTCTTTATAATTCGTGATTATTTGACATAATCTCTATCTAAAAGGCATTCATGAATTCTTGATTGTTCTAGAATTTCAGTAATCAATGCTATCAAACTCAAACTAGCATCGAAAGCATTTAGTTATTTTATTTCTACATTTTTTCCGTGACATATTGTATTACCGGAACAAATTATAATTTCTGACATATACATTTCTGGGTGTATTTTACGAGATTCGTTGGCGTTCAGTAATAATCACTTACTAAGCATTTTTTCAGTATATGAAATTTGTAAATGACCTTTATCTAATTTTGCTGTTCAGCAAATTGAAGAACTTACTCCCACTCCTGTTGACACACCTAAATTTTCTTTTACCTTTAACAATAAATAGATTCTAAACTATTTATTTTCATCGTATAGCGAAATATATCCCAAATGCAACAAAAAACTGCTTTTCGTATCAATAATAGTTAGTGGACACTCATAAATTTGTCTGAGTTTGAACAGAATTACAAACATCGAACAGAGATACATCAATAGTATTGATGAACATTTAACATGTATTTCCTAACGCCAGTCTGTATAGAAACCTAGACAAAACCAACTTCTATTTTAGGATAGGATTCTGGGGTACATGAACACTGACTATAGTGTGTACGATGCCAGAACATCTGTGGTCACTAATGAACAAAGTTTGTGCGCCGACCCTTACGAGAAAGGTAAGCTGAAACTAATTGGAGGGTTTGACCTGCAAACAGAAGGGTACAACCAATAATCAACTCGTTAATAGTTGAGATCAGGAATTGTCTAGTTATCACAATGGGGAATTACAAGGGAAGAAACAAGACTTCAGATTCGCCATTAAAGAGTTAGTGACCTTTGGGAACGTGTTATTGTATTTAATTTTTGGTTTTCTTGATATCAGGTAAGAAATAGTATTTGCTGTATTTTCCCACGTAAATACGTGAATTCTCTCTCTCTCTCTCTCTCTCTCTCTCTCAGTGGAAAAAAGAATTTCTTAAAGGAGTACGAGTTATGTCGTTGGGAAATGAGTCACAAAAAATATTCCCTACTCACACCTGTTTCTGGAGCCAGTTTCTTTACACTCACCAAATGTTCCACTAACTCTTAGGATATACATCAGAGTTACTAAAGATTCCATAAATCATTTATCATATTTTTCGAATCACTCCACATACATTCATAAAAATAGTCCCCCTAGAACTGCAGTTTAGGTGAAAATATTTTCTGTAATGTATTTTCTTAATTGTCAAGTACTGATGGCATTGCATTTCCAGTTATCATGTATCTCTTAATGCTCTCTATTTCTCGTGACTTTACATAACCTCCACAAAGGGCAGCTTACTTGAATATAATACTTTCTATAATGTTTTCTCATAATTTTCATTACATAACCTGGGCAGCAAAGGGTTTTATCATAACTACATAACGTTGTACTTGTAAATGATAGTTCCTGTAATGTTTTCTCATAATTTTCAAGTCCTGACTGCATAGAATTTCCCAAGCTCATGTATCTCTCAATACTTTCTAAATCAGCTTTCGTCGTCTTACATAACCTCCACAAAGAGAGAACCTCTCAGCAGCCTTAACCACACAGACCCTTCCCCCACCCCACAACCCTTCTTCTTCCCAGCACAATATCCTTCAAGAAACTCGACGACCAGCATTTTCATAAAGAAAGTTTTGCTTCAAATGCAAGTACTTCAACTAACACAGAATTCTACTTCAAACTTTTTCCAGGGCCTTCTTGTTTTTTATGTCTCTTCAATGTATCGAAGGCTTCTTGTTTTTTTGTATTTTTTTTTATCAGTTACATAAGGGAAATTCTGGTATTCCTTCCTGCAGCCTCAACTTAAGGCTACTGTGAACAGGTACAAATTCTTTCTATAGACTCTGATATCAATTTTATTACTGTTACCATATTTTTTTAGTAGGCAGTATTGGAAGAAGAAGGTTATTTAGCCGGTTGTATTTTTAATCTATTTTCCTAAATAATTATATGAATAAATAGATAAATAAAGTATATATACATGCACACACACACGCACTCACACACACACACACACACACACACACACACACACACACACATATATATATATATATATATATATATATATATATATATATATATATATATATATATATAATGGTCTTTGTTTTTCTGCATGGAGAGAAACTCTCTATTTATAACAAAAAAAAATTCTAATGCAGTATTGGTTTGTGTGCATGCTTAAAAAAAGACAATAATAATAGTAATTATAATATAATAAGGATGATAGTAATAATGATAATGATAATAAAATGAAGATAATGATGATAATAATAATACTATTATAATATAATAATAATTATTATTATTATTATTATTATTATTATTATTAATAATAATTATTATTATTATTATTATTATTATTATTATTATTATCGTCATTCGATAAAAGAATTAAAAGAAGTTATAATAAGGAAAACAATACTGACACTACTAATAACAACACTGAAAAAATGGAGAGATCTCAAGACTCCTAATTGGAACTCTCAGCTCGACGTATCGAGATAAACTTTATCAATAGACTGCCGCGTCTCGAGATCATCGACCCTAATCAACAGCATCCCAGACAATGGGAAAATAATCAAACAGGACTCTGGGGAACGTGCCTTATTGCCCTTTCCCAAATTTCCAAAAACCAACGACGGAAGGCTTTGGTTGTCACGGGGGTGTCCGAAGCCCAAACGAACTTTCTTGCTGAATATGGGCGGGGAGGACGTCTCTCTCTCTCTCTCTCTCTCTCTCTACATTTGGTAGATGTTAACGAAATCACCTTGCATATGCTATCACTCACTCTCTCTCTCTCTCTCTCTCTCTCTCTCTCTCCTACATTAGGTAGATGTTAACGAAACCACCTTGCACATGCTCTCTCTCTCTCTCTCTCTCTCTCTCTCTCTCCCCTCTACATTACATTAGGTAGATGTTAACGAAATCACCTTGCACATGCTCTCTCTCTCTCTCTATATATTTATATATATATATATATATATATATATATATATATACATATCCATAATAATCCATAATAATTATCATATTATTATTATTATTATTATTATTATTATTATATTATTATCAATGAAGTACCTTTTACAGGTGGCGTCATCTCACCTTACTGCCAAACCGTCCTTTTAGACCCAAAGTGGATATTGCATCTAGATGATATGCAGAGGACCTCTCGTCGCCATTAATATGGAGATGAGCTCAGTTCAGAAGCGCTGCCTACACTTAATACTGCTTAGCCAAGGTGTGAAGTTGACACCTGGGTATTAATTACGCCTAAGTGGAAGGTACTTTGACGCATTATCATACGAGTGACTCTTCCAAAGGGGCCTGGATCATGTTATTAGGCGTTATTTTTTTTTGGGGGGGAGGTGGGCTTATTATGTGTTATATATATTTTCGTATTAATTATCTTATTTTTTTATCGTAGATTATCAGTTTTTTATATGGCCACTTTGCTCTGTCAAATATTTGCATTAATTTTTGTATTATAAATAATTTTTTGTATAAAATACTTGTAATAATTTAATAATAATAATAATAATAATAATAATAATAATAATAATAATAATAATAATAATAATAATAATAATAATAATAATAATAATAATAATAATAATAATGTAGTACTTCAGTTTTGTCCTCTTATGAATGTTGACCAATGGTAGGTGACAAATGTATTTATAAGGACATACGCAACATGGACTGTTGAATAAAACTTTGGATAAGCATAATATGGCTTATATCTAAGAGATAACGTCAAGTAAATTACATATATATTTTTTATAAACCTATAACGTAATCTAGAAATAAGCCTACACAACAGTAAGAACATCGTCTGTCCAGTTATTCCTCGAATGGAAAACTCAGACACGCGAAAAGTTTTTCCTTGATGGAGAAAATAATTTAATTTTCTCCCACCATCTAATCTCGGCAGAATGAGGTCATTAACTTGCAGGACGGGTTCCTCGCTTTCCTCATCTGCAGAGGATTCAAAAACGATTTAACTGCAATTCCTCTGATTCCCAGTTTCCTTTTGAGTCATTTCCTCGCTGATAAGTTTTGTTGAAGGAGGCTTCATCCTTATTGGCTTCATCCTTTCTTTGTCGTGTTTATTTCTCTCTCTCTCTCTCTCTCTCTATATATATTATATATATATATATATATATATATATATATATATATATATATATATATATATATATATATATATATATATATATATATATATATATATATATATATATATATATTTACATACATACATACATATATACATATATATATATATATATATATACACACACACACATACATATATATATATATATATATATATATATATATATATATATATATATATATATATATATATATATATATGCATACATATTTGTTATTATAAAAAGAGACTTTTTTTTTTACACAGATATTAAGTTGCAAATATCCTTTTAATATCTACTTCACTCTACCTGCAAAATAACTTACACTAGAGAGAGAGAGAGAGAGAGAGAGAGAGAGAGAGAGAGAGAGAGAGAGAGAGAGAGAGAGAGAGAGATCATATTAAAAGGAGTGGACCCCATTATTTGATAGTGGATCCAAAGATATGAGATTCTGAAGAAGACAATTTGAGATCCAGACTCAAAAATATGTCAAATATAAAAAAAAAAAAAATCCTTTTCATATTTTTGAATGGTAATAAAATATTTTGGAATTTAGAAGCTAATGTACACACCTACTTGAAATTTTGACCCTTCGTACTTAATAACTACCTTTTACCTATCCTGGGAAAGTACTTCCTTCTCTTGTCGTCTGGACACTAAATCATTCAACATCATCAAGAAAAGTCTATAGTAACAACTACGAACGGAAATATCACAAAAGAGAGAAGTATTGCCGAGCAGAAAACCTCTTTAATATCGGCCCTTTGAATGGCAACATCCACGATGGGTGACAAACAATACGTCACTTTATTGACAGCATTTATCATCCATATTGTCGGATGAAGTTCGGGAGTCAATACAAATAATGACATTTACAGGTCAGGTGAAATTAAATGTTCCAGCGGCTTTCTGTTGGTTGTCAAAGCAAGAGACAGCAGTAGCAAAAATGAATTCACGATTGATTGATTGATTGATTGATTGATTGGGCCCGATGATATTTCTATCTGGCGTTAAAGTTTGTGGGGGTACCCGGTTCTCTGCGTTTGTTTCACGTCAGTAATATTATACGGTTCATAAATATTTTCCCTTAAAAATACTACATACACTATAGTCTTTCTATCCATACATATATAAAAAAGTATATAGGGGAAAGTTAAGATAAAGTTACCAACCAAAATATATTATTTAATTCTTAGGAGAAAGTCATCTACCAAAATACACTATTCAGTTCTATGTAAAATAATGATGAACAAAGTCAGCGTATGTTTGGCTATGAGTTGAATCTTAGGTTACAAATCATCACAGCAGTAATTGAACTGTATTTGGTCAGCAGGCGTCTAGGACACACGCGGACGGAATATAATTAGATCCTAACATGAGTAATACCCAGCGTTTGGAGGAGAGATACAGTGTGGGCCGAAACTATTCGGTAGACATTGCTGAGTAACCTGGCGTATCAGTGCCACACTCTGGTTGATTTAGTTTGGATTGTATACATACATACATACAGTATATTATATATATATATATATATATATATATATATATATATATATATATATATATATATATATATATATATATATATATATATATATATATATCATAAACTCAACAGACAGCAGTTTTTATTAAGATACGTTAGTGCAATAAAAATCATTCTTTAACAATTTGGTTAGGCATTAAAAGTTTAGGGGTGTGTGTGTGTGTGGGTGTGTGGGTTTGTGTGTGTGTGTGAAGAGAGAGAGAGAGAGAGAGAGAGAGAGAGAGAGAGAGAGAGAGAGAGAGAGAGAGAGAGAGTTTTATAATGCGTCATTCGATGACACAGAACAATAACTTGACAGATTGTTTTTTTTCTGACAACAGTTTAATTAAAGATACAATGCATTTGCAACAGACTGATACCCTAGTTTAAACTTTTTA
Organism: Macrobrachium rosenbergii; assembly: GCF_040412425.1. Taxonomy (NCBI): domain Eukaryota; kingdom Metazoa; phylum Arthropoda; class Malacostraca; order Decapoda; family Palaemonidae; genus Macrobrachium; species Macrobrachium rosenbergii. The sequence goes on along the minus strand of NC_089789.1, from coordinate 44,615,378 downwards.
TCAATTATCTTTTGTTTCCGTTACAAAACAGAACAAAGAGAATAACAATTTAAAATTCAATAAAAAGATAATAGCATTTGAATCATATCAATTGACCCACATTCCTATGATTCCTGTTTTTAGGTCATGACCTATTTTTTAATTTCATTGTTTGACGTAAAGTTGCAGATCAATATCTTTTTCATAGTAGAGTTAATTATTTTCAAACGTTCAGTTATAGATAAATGATCAATTTTTTTTCATACCAAAAGGATTAGGTCTTAGTTTTTATGGAAAAATGTCCTGCTTTCAGAATGAAAACTTCATTTTTATTCCACTGTTACGTACAATATATTTAGTCAGTCAATGTCAATGAGGCGTAAATTTCAATGTAGATAAAAAAAACTCCTATTCTAAACGTATAGATATATTTTCTATTTCAAAATCGACACTATTAGATGTTTATTTTATTAACTTCCACCTTTCTAAGACTGTCTTGTCTATATATATATATATATATATATATATATATATATATATATATATATATATATATATATATATATATATATATATATATATATATATATATATATATATATATATATATATATATATATATATATAATGTAAAGGATAATCCACTAGAAGTTTAATTAGCTATAATATAATGTCCACATTTGACAGGTAATTTTTTTTCCAGGAATTCGAATTCGGATATTCTTGTTAATGAGACAGGTAAGTGAACCATCAATATTCAAAAGGACTAAACACAAAGCCATACACACACACACACACACGCACAAACACACACACGCACTCAAACAAGCACTTACTTGGACTCTTCAGAAAACAGACCTGAAAGCCATTTCTCAAGTGCAGGTATATATATATATATATATATATATATATATATATATATATATATATATATATATATATATATATATATATATATATATATATATGTGTGTGTGTGTGTGTGTGTGTGTGTGTATGTATTCGTGTATCTACCTATCGGCATCCAGCATTGTCCTTGTCTTCCCTGAGTTACTTGTCACCCTAGGCGAGAGCCTCGTATTTCCTGACACCAAACTGAGTCCTCAAAGGTAATCTAATCTAGCATCGTCTCCTCTCAGCCTTCCCCAAACCAACACTTGAAATTTTTTTTTTTCGAGGGAATTGATGCCATGGCTGCGAAATTTAGGAGAGATTGAGAATTGGAGCTTAAGTTAGGGTAAAATAAAATAAGGGAAATGGGTGAATAAAACTGGCGTATTTTATTAGACTTATAATGGCTAGAAAAGTACTGGCATTGAAATTTATGTTGGGCAGATCAGTGTTACTTTGGTTCCCCCAATAAATATCTTGTTACATCTAATAGTGATTGTGTATATAATAAGGGCGTTTTAGTTGTTATTATTATTATTTATTATAGTTGTAATTGTTGTTGATAATGATGTATTATTAACGTTTTCCCATTATTATTATTATTATTATTATTATTATTATTATTATTATTATTATTATTATTATTATTATTATTATTATTATTATATGGTGATATTCCAATTACCTACGACTCCTGAGATATGTCAGGGTATTGACAAAACATCACTTCGTTCCTTTGGAAATAATTGTCATATAGTACCTATGTAAGAAATACTATTCAACTCAAATGCTTACATTATCCTTTATAATGAATCCTGTTTTGTTACACTATCGCATCGATAAGTACTTAAAGTATGAGGTGTTAAATACCACTCTGGACATCAGATAGCGTTTTTACTAAGACAAGTACGTTTATCTATAAAAATGTCTATAAATATCTGACTTCTTACCGAAAAATGTCAATCCGATATTGGCTTTCGTGCAAACTTTATAACATTCTTGAAAAAAGCCACACCATTGATGTGTTTATGTCCATTTTATCTTTTTTTCATACTTTTTTTTATTTGTACTACTAATGTACCCTGAAATTGCTGTAGTGGTTACGCCATTTCCTCAAATCGTTCGGCATTTGTCCTCCGGGAAATAAGTCTGACAATTATTTCTGATTGACAGTTGTAATGACTGTGACTTTTTCGCTGCCTTGTCGTGCCTGTTTGAAGGCTAAAAGGTTTTTCTTTCATTTATTGCCTATTCTTGCAATTCCATCGATCCAGGAAAAAAAATGTCAAGGAGTTTGTTTGTCAGATTAAATTTTATAAATCCAGAATAAAATTATCTTTCTTGCTGCTTGATTACAATTATTTGGCCTTTTGTGCTTGCCGTTTTTGTTATAATATCAAAGTTTATTACAGTTTTGCTTGTGTTTATTTATTCCTCTGCTTTCTTCGTGTTATCCCTTTGCTTATTCATTGTTTGTTAGGATAATTGCACAAAAAGTTATGCTTAGATTTGAACGAAAATATATTAATGATAACCTAAAACTAAGTAAAAAAAAAACAATTATTCATTAGATTTGAACGGAAATTTATTAATTGATAACTTAAAACTAAATAAAAAAAAGTATTCATTAGGTTTGAAGGAAAATTTATTAAATGATAACCTAAAACTGAATTTTTAAAAATTATTCATTAGATTTGAACGAAAATTTATTAATTGATAACCTAAAACTAGATAAAAAAATAATTATTCATTAGATTTGAACGAAAATTTATGCTACGAGAATTTATTAATTGATAATCAAAAACTAATTTTTTCCAAAAAAAAAAAGAAAACAATTATTCATAATATAGTTAGTTATGACTGACGGGTTGCCAAGAAACGAATGAGATTTTTTGTATGGTAAAATACTTTTTTTTGAGGGGCAACATGTCAATCATAATTAGCCATCCGCTTGATTGACGGAGTTGTTATGAAATTAGTAACTGTTTGGAGTACAGGACTTTTCGCTGGCTGGGTAAAAGTAATTAGTGGTGTGTGTGTGTGTATATATATATATATATATATATATATATATATATATATATATATATATATATATATATATATATATATATATATATATATATATATATATATATATATATATATATACACACACACACAAAAACAAACGTTGACTTGTCACCCAAAACCCGTAGAGAAAGAACGCACAGTCAGCAGCTTTGCATAGGTTTTCAACCCTTCCCAGCGGTCTCTTTGATCCTTCTTGCCTTAATGGAACAGGGAGCCCCGAAGTTTCCCTGCCAAGGGAAATACTGAAGAAGTGGATGAAGGGGTTTCTGCCGGATTCGTCCCCTGCGGTCCCGTTTTATCACGCGGCAAAATTGTGGCATGCATAATCTCGTTCAACCTCGTGTCTCTCGCTTTCTCTTTTGTTTATCGCGTTATCTTTTATTTCTGTATTCCCTCTCTTTTTTTGATTAGTTTTTGTTGTAGCTATGGTCTCATTCCACAGAATAGAATAGCCATAATCAAGTTTATGGCCATTTTTTTTTAAAGAACGTTGGTTCATTCCATATGCATAAAACGATATGGAACAGGTGGCCCATTGCAGGATTTAAGAATAAAAGTAGAATGCCCTTATCTGCAATCTAACTACAATCTATTCATCTACAGTCATACTGATATATTTTTTTGTTTTTGTTTAATGACTAAACCAGTACGATTCAAAGCAACTGTTTTGATGTGAAATGAAGTGTTTACGAAGTTAATTAGTATTTTTGTATATTACTCATAAAATCTCAATCTCAATAGTAAAAAGTTTCAAAGATGATATCTTCTGTAAAAACCAATCAATTAACTTCAGAAATAGGACACTTTCAACAAAGGAATATATTTCCATATCATATCAATTTCATTTTTTTTATACTTTTTAAGTTTCTGCATTCAATGTCAGGTCATTCCACTTAGTTATCATAATTCTGGCGTTATACCACTGAATTTAATTTCACACTTGAACGAAATCTTCAATTCCAATTATTAGAAATTAGGGATTTACTTTGGCTGCTAATGAGATCTGTGTTATAGGATTTAATCTCAGATTACATTGTGGGAAGGGAGTGTTGATATGGGTTGTTTATCCAATGCATCTCTCTCTCTCTCTCTCTCCCTCGCGCTTATGGGCTTATGTTTAATATTCCTCCAGAGTTATATATATATATATATATATATATATATATATATATATATATATATATATATATATATATATATATAGTTCAATATAAATTTCCATAAAAATCACATTGGAAAAAAATTAAATAAACCTAAACATAACAAGTCAAAATATTACACTAACATTTCTGAGTATTGTCGCCACGAAATATTTCCGAGAGCTTGAAAA
>NC_089789.1:44596105-44601105 GCF_040412425.1 Macrobrachium rosenbergii | reverse complement strand
TCGGAGGTGCTCGGAGCGTGAGAAGGGATAGACTTCGCTTAACGCGATGGAGAAGGGTCAGAAAATCTTTCACGTGCTTTGTATAGCAAGCATCGTTGACGCTGGGTATATCCACGACTTGATAAGGAAAGATATCCTTACGAAGTCCGAGAGAAAACTTAGGAGTGTAAGGCCATATTGTCTTGTGATTCGTTTACAAAACGTCCACATTTGTCTTCTGCAAGAGCTGATGTTAGGATGATTGAAGTTATTGCATTATGACATAAAAATAATAAACTCCACTATGATTATAATTTAAAACAGTTTCAAACGGCTATGCAAGGTAAAATATTAACAAAATATTTATCTCTGAATAACGTATGTATTATAATGCTAAATTTACCTTTGTCTCAATACTAATTCGTTAAATTTTTCTTCAGTAATATTTTGCCTGTCTTCAAAAAAGGCAAAATATATATATAAAATATTTATATATATATAATATATATATATATATATATATATATAATATATATATATATATATATATATATGTTATATTTATAATATATATATATATATATATATATATATATATATATATATATGTATATATATATATATATATATATATATATATATATATATATATATATATATATATATATATATATATATATATATATAGGTGTGTGTGTGTATGAGATTCAAAACCGAAAATCTATGTATTATATTCAATGTACTTTTTATTTCAAATTCGGTGGTACAGCGCAATGTTTGCTGTACAGTACACTACAGTAACGTGCAGTGAATTGCAGTACAGAACAGTACATTTGTTTACTGAAAATTGTAGTACAAAGACACCACAAATAAGATTCAGGTGATTCCAAAGTAATCTACTTCTGGAGGAATAAAATAGAAATGAATTTTTCAACAGAGGAATTATACGGATGAGGCAAATTGAATTAAGCATCAGAATTACTAATACAACTGGGTTCATATATCTTATTTTTAGCGACAGTGTTCCACAATTGATGTCGCATTCCTGTTTTTTTCCCTTTGAACATGACAAAAGCGGTAATCTAATTACGTTTCATCCGGTATATCTTCTAAATTGTGAGTTCAGTTATGATCAAATTAGTAAAAAAAAAAAAATAGTTGAGCTGTCTTTCACAATTGTCTAATTATGGCTTATGTATAACACAGCAGTATGCAGCACCTTCTTTATATTGAATTAAACTATGGTGAATATGTGTGTGTGGGTATTTTTAAGCTGGCGATGAAAATCCGCAGGCGATGCGTTCGAGGCTAACCGTGATTGGCTGAAGCTCACTTTCAGGGCTCGCTATTGGTTACCGCGATATCAGATGTGGATATTTACCGCCAGATTAAAAAGGTTGCCTATAAATGCATATCATTGTTGATGCTATTTTTTCCATCAGCTTTAATTCTGTTGATGGACACTAGTGAATTAGATGACCATCGAGACGCGTAATGTCAGACGAATATACTGTAGGCAGTAAAAAAAAAAAAGGTTGCTTGTTACGTCTGTAGGGTTTCTAATAATAATAATAATAATAATAATAATAATAATAATAATAATAATAATAATAATAATAATCTGTGAAATAAAAATCCCCAATTATAAAGTAAACGTTAGCACTGATGAAGAACGCCGTTGAAGCGTTCGAAAGTCTTTGTTTATTTTACATAGTAATAAATTAATATGTAATTGTGGATTTTTATTGCACAGATTCTTTTTTCGCGAAGTTATGAATCTCTCAGCAATAATAATAATAATAATAATAATAATAATAATAATAATAATAATAATAAACATAATAATAATAATAATAAAGGATCATTGCAGCTGATGCAGCGATTTCTTTCAACAGCACCTGTTTGAGAGAGGGTCTGCTGCCAATAATAATAATAATAATAATAATAATAATAATAATAATAATAATAATAAATAGATGACACTCTCATCCATGGTCCTTAAGAGGCCGGGCGATATAGCCTTCCTACGCCACGCCTTCGAAAACATTGATCAGGCAACCGACAGGGAAGAAGATTAATTCCTCCCTCAGATTACTTACGCCAAGATAAAGAAAATTGCCTTCGCTTCATTACCCGGGTTTCTGTTTTATCTCCCCACCTCCCCCTCCTTTGGGTATATTTTATGCCCGTGTTCATACACTCGTGGTCTGTGTATTCTTTGTGACGTCAGATGTGGTTTTATATATGAATGGAGGATGGGAAGATTTTGTCATTAGGGAGTTTATCAACGGTTTTGGAGTCATCGGGTGAAAGAGGCAGTGGATATTTTTTTTTATTTCTACCTGGAGCCAGTTATCGATGATTTTGGAGTTATTGGGTGAAAGAGGCAGGGGTATGTTTATATTCCTACCTGGAGCCACCCTCGGTAGCAAGGAAGAAACTCACTGCTGTCCAGTGGATATAGGACAGGATATAAAGGACAGTGTATATAGGACAGTGGATATACTTCGAATTATGTAACACAGAGGCGAATTATTTTTCTTTTGTATCAAAATAATACAATATTCTAGCCGCTGGGGAAATGTCTGACTAGGGTAATGAATAAGCAAGGGTGTTTGTGTATGAGACAGAGAGAGAGAGAGAGAGAGAGAGAGAGAGAGAGAGAGAGAGAGAGAGAGAGAGAGAATTTCAAAATATGAAAATGAGAAAGTATCATAATCTCTGACGTCGGCCATCATCCCGGACGCTTTGTTTTGCTCGGCCTTACATTCGCCTGTTTTGATATGACAATAACACCAGGTGTCACATAGACTCCCCCGGGAGGGAAATGAAAACATGGCATTCTCGTCACCCAGTTAGGATTCTTCCTAACTTGTATCCAGAGGTTATGTGAAATCCTAAGAAAGATCAGTGAAATTCAGCTAGGATTCTCTTTCTGGTATGTTTTTTTTCCTTTTATTTAATTTTCTTGTTTTTCCTCTTTCTTTATCTCTTGCATTCCTCAGGGTCTGGGCAAGGCTATTTTTGAAGGTTTAATGGTTATCAAGTTTTGGTGCCATTTGTTCGTAATCACAGCCTTTGGTTATTTTTATAATGTGTGTATATATATATAATATATATATATATATATATATATATATATATATATATATATATATATATATATATATATATATATATATATATATATATATATGTATCTATATATATATGTATGTATATATATATATATGTATATATATATATATATATATATATATATATATATATATATATATATATATATATATATATATATATATTTATATTTAAGGAAAATCCATTTCAAATATCTAAAGAAATCCACCGAATACATTTAACATCGTTAATGAAAATATGATCCAACATAATCCTTTCAATTTCTAAATAATTCCTCCGATATTTATTATCAATAATGAAAAAAAATATGATAGCCAAATTGTATATAACCCTTTTTTTAATTATCACAACATTTACCGCAGTCCTTTTTATTATCGTTATCACGATCCCCCTTTGAATACGACCCCCTAAATGTAAACGAAATTCGGCCCCATTTCCGTTTAGTTTTTATTTTGCCAGAACGAATAAAAAGAATTTCTATTTTTTTGCAGTTGCATTACAGAGAAAGAGAAGGGATTATCGCAAGTTTTCTATTTAAATGTAAATGAAGTGGAGGATTGTGGAATGGGATTTGGGAGTATTGGGCAGTGGACTTCTTTTTTCTTTTTTTTTCATTTTAGGATTATATCTTTACTCTTACTGGTTGGGGAGGGGGGAGTTGTGGGTGGGTGGGGAAGGGATGGGATTTTGACCCTTTAAATGCGTTAGGGGTACATATGGGAATATAAGATACATTGCTGAAAATACATTGATATTAAAATATGTATTGCTTGTTATTGTAATGTTTCCTAAAGTATTATTATTATTATTATTATTATTATTATTATTATTATTATTATTATTATTTAAGTTTCAATAAAAATTTAACTTTTAATTGATAAAATAGGGAGCACCCTATTAACGGGCAGAAAGGATTGGTAGTTTAAAGAGGTCTGGAGCTACCTAGAAAGGGGTGACATAATGCATTATGCAGCTGGTGTTGTATAGTGTTATAAGGACTAATGCCAAGGCAAGTTATTCAATCACTGTCGAGTGTGTGGGATGGTGATTATATATATATATATATATATATATATATATATATATATATATATATATATATATATATATATATATATATATATATATATATATATATATAAGTAAGTCCACATGTTTGATATACCATATATATGCATATATACCGATCACCGAACTTCATCACATTTAAGTCAGGTCATGATTTGGATGGGTGATCACCAATCAATGCCAATCAATGCCAGAGAAATGCCTCATTCAGTTCAATTCAATCCTAAGTCATTGTTCCGTATCAGGATATAAATTTCTTAAAGATTCTTTAATTAAATTGAACTCCATTTTAAGCATACATAGTTCCTCTTACCTTTAAATAATAAAGGTGGCTCTAAGTAAATTTACCTGTTCTCTTCATTCACGCATCAATTTTTAGTTTCATTCGTTTGTAGATTAATGACAGAGAATGAATTGTTAATATTTGCTTAAGAGTTACAGACAAAATTGCTCCTGAGAGAGATTGTATATAGTCGATATGAATTTGACTTAATATTTTTTATATTTTTCTTCATTATTCTTGAAAGGAAGAATTTCTGATCCTTTCTTCTAAAAACGTTAATGAGAAAAATTCATAATACTTAAATTTACAAATAGAATATAATTTTGATCTTTGCTAAAGAGCTACTTATAGAGCTACCTGAGGAACAGAATGTCTAAAAGATTCATGGAGCGAGGTGAATATGAATCTGACTTAGTTTTACTTATTCTCTTCTAGATCCTTCATAAAAAAAAACAGAATTTTTGATCCCCCGATGGAAAAAGAAATAATCGAAAAAATCTATAATACCTAAAAAAAAAACCTACAAAGAGAA
>NC_089789.1:44588605-44593605 GCF_040412425.1 Macrobrachium rosenbergii | reverse complement strand
TAACCTTCGAGCTATTATTACTATCATTATTCATAAGAATCTCATAATACCATAAGTCACTAAAATGGTGAAGAAATCCACAGTGATGTAAGCGTAAATAAATATATTAGAAATATATATACAAACGAGAACTTTCGTCGAGAACCTACCTGTTTTCCTTGTATTATTATTATTATTATTATTATTATTATTATTATTATTATTATTATTATTATTATTATTGACATAAAGTCAATTAATATTATTATTATTATTATTATTAGTGTGTGTGTATTATTATTATTATTATTATTATTATTGACAAAGTCTCATAATAACAAGTCAATAAAGTTTGAAACACAAATTCACAAATGTATATAGAACGTAAATCCACACACAACATGCAAAAATTTCCAACACCACTGCCAATTACATTTAAAGAAAAATAACACATCATAACTTCCAATTCTTTGGACTCGGAACACGCAATCAATTTAACCCCGCAAATGAAAAGTCGCTGAATCAAATATACTCTTAGCCTCTTTTTTTTTTTTTTCATTTCATGGATAACGAGGTTCCTCCCCCCAACTCCCACCCCCACCCCTACGCTACGTTTGCGGAACACTTGATTTGCCCCGTGTATTCAAATGGATAATTGATTTTCTCTTTGCAAAAACTATGAACTCTGTGCCAGGAATGAATTAATATTTTTCTGGCGGCTGTTGGAATACTGGAATATATCTGCTCTCGTGAAGAAATGAACTGGGAAGTGGAAAGGTTACTGAGCGAGGCACAATGGGGAACTAGGTATTTGAGAAATGAACCTATTGCATTAGTACCGTTGTCTTAGATTTTCGTTTGTAGCGTGTAGTTTATTCTTATACTCGAAAAGGGTTTGATTGAATAGATATGGAAGCGCACTCGAACATGAACATATAAACACACTCACACACATACACACACACACAGACATATAGACACACATATATATATATATATATATATATATATATATATATATATATACACACACACATATATATATCTATACATATATAGATATATATATATATATATATATATATATATATATATATATATATATATATATATATATCCTTAAAATGAAAATCATTCCGCACATGAACATGGAGTTTTCAAAACTACATAACCAGTTCCAACATAATCTAAAATCTATGCCCCTTCCTCTTTTAACAAAGATGTATAATTATCGAACCTCTTATAATCTGCTGATTATCATTCACTGTCTACTTCATTAGAACTAAAAAAAAAAATTAGTGGGCTAAAACTCGAAGACGAGTGGATTTTGAAATTACTTCCCAAACTTACGAAAACACACTTAATTGGCGTCCTGTTTTCGAAAGGAAAAATTCGTCTGAATTCTTATTATTTTCTCCACCTTCCAAAAATACTAATGCGAACAGAGACCTTATCATTTTAGTGTAGGCTATGTGTAACAAAAATACGCAGTTATATAGTAAATATATTTCTGCGCAAAATAAAGACTTTCGTTCGAAATATATTTCACTATATAATTGTGATTTGTTTTACACAGATTGTTTGTCACGAGATTGTGAATTTCTTATCATTTCAGTGTATGTTACTGAATAATACCGTGATAGAAAATATAAGGAGTGACGTTTGATTTTTGTAACGTTTAAATTACCGTTTGTGAGTGCATGAAGGCTACTGTTTGAGTACGTATAAGATTAAGTAGAAAAATGTAACAATGCAATGGGAGTCAAGTCTCTCTCTCTCTCTCTCTCTCTCTCTCTCTCTCTCTCTCTCTCTCTCTCTCTCTCTCTCTTGTTTTGAATTTTTCCTCTCCTTTCTTTCGTTGTTTATTAATTTCCCTATCAAGTCAAATCTCTCTCTCTCTCTCTCTCTCTCCTCTCTCTCTTTAGATTTTTCCTCTACCTTTTCTTGTTATTTCTCATCTCCTCTATTATCAAGTCAAATCTCTCTCTCTCTCTCTCTCTCTCTCACCTCTTTTTCTCTCTCTCTCTCTCACTCTCTCTCTCTCTCTCTCTTGTGGCTGACAGTGATAAGATATAAACATATTTGTATAACATTCTGTCTCATTTTATCATAAAATCTCTCTCTCTCTCTCTCTCTCTCTCTCTCTCTCTCTCTCTCTCTCTCTAACCTCATGTGATGTACATTACAAGTTCAACGGTGGCACTTAAAGCACATTAATGTGATACATGATATTCCAGTAGTTTCTCTTTAACTTACGCGTTGTTTTATATGCCAACGTTTCAATCTGTAATCGACTGATGCAAAATGCATTGTTATTCATTTGATGTGCTTGTCGTTTTGAACTTAGTTTCTTACGATATTAGTGTTTGTCCATACTGAGTTATATAATAATAATAATAATAATAATAATAATAATAATAATAATAATAATAATAATAATTATTATTATTATTATTATTATTAATAATATTATTAATAGCAGTAGCAATAATAATAATAATAATAATAATAATAATAATTATAATCATTATTATTATTATTATTATTACAGCAGTAGAAATAATAATAATAATAATAATATAATAATAATAATAATAATAATAATAATAATAATAATAACAAAACAGTATCAGTAGTTGTAAGATAATTTTTTTTAAAAACGTATGAAACACGAACAGTAAAAGAAAGGAAGTAAAGGAAAGAAAAGACATAAAAATAAGCGAGAGAGTTAAGGGAGAGAGAAAAAGAACGAAAAGGGAAGGAGAAAATGTATGCAGGAAAAAAAAAAAAAAAATTTACACAATTTGCAAACCATCCGAGGGAGAACGAGAAGTGCAAAGCATAACCGAAAACTACAATAAAAAAAAAGAAGAAGAAGAATCATATACTGTATATACGAAGGCAGCGAAAGTTTCTCTTTCCGTCAGCAGAAGTTTTCTTTTTTTTTTTTCTTTTCCACAGTTCTGGGGGGAACGGGAACGATATGGTTCGGGATGGAATAATTGAATTGGGAAAGGGATCATGGAGCCACGGGTATCATATTTCTGGGAGATACTTTTCCTGTCAGTTTTGTGGTCAGTGGCGAGACGAGAATCATTGTGTTCTCTCACAGGCTAAGTCTTGGGAAGATCGTGGAAAGGATTGCTCGAGGAATTAACCTGTTGTCGGTGATAGGATGAGCCTTACCAGACAATCTAAATTGTGTAGTGTTGAAGGTACCCCAATCCTACAAACAGGATATATCCCTTAGGACATTTAGCCTACAATTTTAGGAGTTTTATTCACAAAAATTGCCCTCTAAGATAATCTAAACTTCAAATGTGTAATTTTTAACCTAACAAAATTCTAAAAATTAAAAAAATTACCCTTAAGAGATTTTGCCTACACGCTTGGAAATTCAGTTTACTGAATTGTCCACTAGAATGATGCATGAATTCTTTTAGAAACCATTTCATAATAAAACTTAAATTGTGTCATTTTTCAAGCTACCACAATCCTTTAAATAAGAAACGCCCTGAGAACATTTCGCCTACTTTGCTAAGATGTTTATTTACAGAATTGTCCATTAAAATAATTCATGAATTCTTGTATATAAAGAATGATGATTTTTTTGTGGACGAACATAAAGGTATTCTAAAACAACGAGAGACAACGCTGCTATTTGGTAAAAAGTTATGATCACGGCTAATCATAAGGTATTTTGTTAAAACGTCTTTTCGTTCTCTCTTGAAGTAAGAATCGGCGAATTTCGTTTGCATTCTGAGACACTGGATAACACTAAAAATAGTGGATGATATGTGCAGACGTTTATCTCATGTAAAATGAACACTGACATGACACTTAGGCAGACATTTTTTTTTTTTTTTTGCTTACGAATGAAAATGAAAAACGGAGGAACAGAAACAGAATGAGAAAAATACTAATAATCAATATCAAATTATTTCTTTCTCATAAAAAGCGAAAGCTATCGTGACTGATTAAAGACAATGGATAAAATATGTGATCAAATGGAAGGGCAAAAGAGAAAGAAAGAGAGAATGAAGGAGAGAGAGGAGAAGAATGAAGGTCACCTCAAAATGAACCTGCCCTTAAGACTATAAATCGACTATAAAAAGGTTCACTGGCTTGGGAACATAACAAAGGGTGTAATACTGACTCCTGATGTTCTCTCTCTCTCTCTCTCTCTCTCTCTCTCTCTCTCTCTCTCTCTCTCTCTTAAGATATCGTCTCCGATGACATCACCAAGACTGTACTACGAGGTAAGCCTTCGTGTTAAGAAATCGAATTTTTTGTATCGTATTTTCCAAATTCTTTCTTTGACAAAGATATACCTTTAGACTAAAATCACTAATAGTCTCTCTCTCTCTCTCTCTCTCTCTCTCTCTCTCTCTCTCTCTCTCTCTCTCTCTCTCTCTCTCTCTCAAAACTTGGAGGATTTTACAAGGAAATCGTTACGAAGCACTTATTTTCATCTTCATAAGAAATCTGTCCATGTGAAAATAGTTGGATATAACTTAATAGGCCATATGTATGGGTATTCCGTATGTCTAAATTAGCCATAAATATTGTCTTTTCAATGATATTCAAATTTCCACCAAAATTAATACTAAACAGAAACTTCGTCACAGTACCGCATCGAAGAATATAAAACCGATCCTGGAAAAATAACACTAGAACCTTTTTAAAAGACAATCTAGAGACAAACACATCTAGAATCTCATTCCATAAACTTCCCCGCAATTTGCATATAGATTCGAAACTTCACCGAATCTGTTCCTTTTCCTCTGTAGTGGAATTCGAAATATGTTCTCCGTCCTAACAAAAATGAAAGGGAAATGGTTATGGAAAAAAAAAAAAAAATATGGCCACGGTCAAAGATAAACTATAGAAGTCAAAAAAAAAAAAAAAAAAAAAAAAAGAAACAGATGTTAAAGTCAGTTTATTTTATGTGTACGCGTGTTTGTGTTTCTGTTTGTGTTGCTTGGTTTGTGGTTACAGTATCAATTCACTGTAGTTTTTCC
>NC_089789.1:44573605-44583605 GCF_040412425.1 Macrobrachium rosenbergii | reverse complement strand
TGTTCAACAATTTCTACCCCGAGCATGTCATGATATATTTAATACGCGGGGAAACAAACATTAATTAATATATATATATATATATATATATATATATATATATATATATATAATGTAATTAAAATCATTTAGTATATATTTTAAGACTACATAGAGCAAAGAATAATCAAGATATGGATACAGATGTAGATATATCTCAGTTCCCACAACCTCGAGAAATCCTTACCCAAAACAGCCACGCAGCAGACTTAAACAATTTTCCAGTGAACATTCGTTTGTACAGTTTCATCATTTCTTCCGTGCAATGGGATTAGGCGGAAGGGTTTCTAATTTTTCTTTTCACATATAAGGCTCCTGGTGGGTTTTTAGTACTCTGTATGAAATCCTTTTATCCATATATATTATATATTTATATATATATATATATATATATATATGCAAATTATTTCCTCATCTTCATTAAACTCCAGCATTATACCTACTGACCAAACCTACATCCGTTTCCTATCAGCAAACTTTTACCTGCAACTGAAATGTATATACCATCATCTGCAATTTCTTCCTGTTTCATGCATTCTGCAAGAGTCCATTTTTGCTCTGTCAGAACGTCTTTTACCAGTGACTGCAAGATTTTCTTCATCTGCATAGGTTTCTATTTCACGAGTCCAATCGCATTCCAATTTTTGTTTTCTGTCAGAATGTCCTTCCACCAGTAATTGCAAGTTCTTTCACCGCCTCATGTTTCTGTTTTATGCATCCTATCAGTGTCCATTTTTTCCCGTCTTTCAAAACGTCTTTTACCATTAACTGCTAAGATTTCTGTTTTATGCATCCTATCAGTGTCCATTTTTCCCGTCTTTCAAAACGTCTTTTACCATTAACTGCTAAGATTTCTGTTTCATGCATCCTATCAGTGTCCATTTTTTCCCGTCTTTCAAAACGCGTCTTTACCATTAACGGAGTTGATGCATCCCATCTTCCATTTTTTTGTTGCAAAACGTTTTTGTACCTTTTTAAATCACATTTCATTGTGTCCAGAGTTGTATTTTTTTTTTTTTTTATCTTAGACAGAGGAGCTGGGATTTTTATTTCTTCATGTTGATGATGTGGGTATCAGCAGCATGATATTACCTGAATCGAGTATATTATAATAATCAAGTCTGAAAAATGCAATCTTTGCTATTGTGAATAGGACTGGAATTTCATTTTTAAATGTTTCCACCTCATGAATTATTTTTTTTTATCACATTCATTAGCATTTAGACTTGTATAGCTTTATAAAATTAAGTAAAACTGAGTACTAACAGATGATTCATACCATAAATAGAAAATAAAGAATCATACTACCAATTATTTTCATCCTCAAAGGGAAATCTTTATACATCAATCCCTTTGGGTACTTTTGTGAACTAAATTCTCTCCATGATATGTAACAAGTACATTTAAAAGAAACATAATAAAATACCGGATTTTTCACCCTTCAAAATAAAATTGAAATCAAATAGCCACTGGCGTTCAGCACAAGAGCTTTTCATCTTCATCTTTACGAGAATTCGGAATGCAACATGAAAAAGCGAGTTCTTTTGATACTGAATATCTATCAAAAGGCAATATTTTGATTTTATGATTGCGAAGTATGGTGTATCCACCTCTAACAAGTAACAGAAAGAGTATTTAGAATGAAGCTTGGCGTCCCCATTTGAAAAAGAATTTAAAAAAAGACGGGAAACCAATCCCCTATGGGTATGGTATCTAGATAAAAAAAAAAAACAATACCAATGCCACAGGAGTATTTCATGAGATAAAATGTAGAGAAGAAATTGCTTTAAAAAACCACGTTTCCATCCACCATATCGAGAGGTGGGCAAAAGTTTTTTTTTTATCCTTTCATCTGAGGTAAATTTGCTTCGCAAAAGTAATCTTTTTCCTCTGTTCTTTAACTTTTCAGCTCAGTATTTTCTCAGACCCTCCATGTTGCCTGAATAACACGCTTTTTTTTTTTTTTACTAGAATCTCCGAATAATGAACCCCCCCTTGATATAACGCTTATTTTTAGTTTAAATTCCAAAAATAAGAAAAGAAATAAGTGAACACGAAAGAGTAGGTCACAAAATGGAAATACCTATATTCCTTACATTAGTATTCGCAGATGAATACTGATGGTTTGGGGAAAAAAAATTATTTTTAAAGGGGCTTCTGATTAACAGTGATGTACATAATACGTATAGACGAAATAAAAATGACTCTATTCATAATCCAGTAGTGTTTTTTTAAGATGAAATCTAGTGGTTTAGAAAAAGGTTATTTTTAAAGGATATATTAATTAATTATACGAGCAGAAGGGTTCATATTATTTAATTAGTGAAACAGATGATATCTATAGATGGTATACCTATTCGAAAGCGTTGAATCAAGGTGGGTAAATAAATACGTTTTAACATTAATGATTATCAAAGGAATTTTAATTTCCACCAATACCAAATTATATACAAATGAAGGTTTAGTATTAAGTCTCCTTTTGTAGATGAGTAAATAAAACTAAGGTACGAATATGCAAAAGAAAATATAAATTAATATCATTTTCAAAAATTACAATGATGTATTCCGAGGCGTGCTAATACATGTATAAGGTTTAAATTACTTTTGTATTTATGTTACGTGGTTAGAAGTTTTCTCTCTCTCTCTCTCTCTCTCTCTCCAAATTTTGAAATAGTGCAATTTGACCTTCTACTTATTCTCCTACTCTGGGAACTTTTCCGAATGGCATAGATTGCTCTCTCTCTCTCTCTCTCTCATGAACTGGATCTTTGTCGCGGGGTCCAAAAGGCTCACTCGGGAGTCTCTCACACGCCTTCACTATTAAGGAAGGCCCTCTCTAGGGTGGTATTTTTAGGGGGATATTACGCGTTTCAAGTTCGGTCACATTCTCTCTCTCTCTCTCTCTCTCTCTCTCTCTACACACACACACGCACACACACACACACACACATATATATATACGTATATATATACTGTTTCCGTATGAGCACTCACAAATATGTAATGTTTCCCTACACAAAAAATCTGAAATAATCTCAAATGAACTCATTGTATTTTCCATCTGGTCAAAGCCCCTCAAAAAAAGAGAGAAAAGAGGACAGAATATATATATGTATATGTATATATAGAATATATATATGTATATATATATATATATATATATATATATATATATATATATATATATATATGTATATATATATATATATATATATATATATATATATATATATATATACACACACAGTATATACTCTTTCCTACGTAAATATTCCCAGTTTTAACTAAACGTCCCAACAGCCGTTTATACCCAGACAACCTAGAGCCTAACTATAGAAGATATCTCTGAGAGCTTTTGATCACATCTGTCCATAATTGTCAGAAGTAACGAGGCAAGACTTTAAGGGAGAAATGGTAAAGGAATCGTTTGGGAGCTGTCCCCTCCCCACCAATAATTAAGAGAAGACGTTCACAGACATTCTCTGTATGAACAGACGATGCCGGATTATCAGCACGATATATCCCACGGGATCTCGAATCCAGGTAAAAAAAAAAAAAAAAAAAAAGTCGCGGAAAAAAGTGACAGGAAAAAAAGTCACAGGAAATAAAGTCGCAGGGGGAAATAAGTCACATTAATCTTTCCTAGAAAGTGACCCACAATGGTTTTAACCCGGTGGGTATCCACCACTTACATATTAGTCAAATGCACCCAAATATGCATCCCTTCGAGTCGGGTTGACGGGCTGAAAACTGCTATCAGGATTTACCACTCAATACGCATCCTCACTCCTGAATGGCATAATACTATTCTAAAGTTATATGTGATCCGGTAATAGTATTCCGTTTGTCAATGAATAATGCAACGGGTTTTACAAGGAGGAATGAGCTGTCCTCGCGATATATTCTCGATGCAGAGTTTGATTTATCAAACCGTAATTATTCAATGTAATATCAGAGAGTAGAGCAAGCCGTATTTCCAGCTGAACAATCTGTGCTAGTGTTGGCTATTCGTTCTCAGTGCGATTTTGCATGTTTCTGGAAATAAATTGTAATATGTTTGATATTCACTACTGTATTTTATTTCTAATTGCACCTGCAACTTTTAGATATGGGTGACGCTCGGACTTTTGTATTTTTTTTTACAGAAAACTATTGTACCGGCTTTGTCTGTCCGTCCGCAACTTTCTGTCCGCACTTTTTCCTGTCCGCTCTCAGATCTTAAAAACTACAGAGGCTAGGGGGCCGCAAATTGGTATGTTGATCATCCACCCTCCAATCATCAAACATACCAAATTGCAGCCCTCTAGCCTCTGTAGTTTTTATTTTATTTAAGGTTAAAGTTAGCCATGATCGTGCTTCTGGCAACGATATAGGATAAGCCACCACCGAGCCGTGCAGTAACTTGTGTATTTAGTGTTTCACGAGCCCAATAGATGGCATATCTCAATTTCGAAAATTTTGCAGATACTGCAGTTTTCCATTTTAGGGAATAGGGAGAACGTGCTTTGTTGCAAGCATAAATTGACATTTTCGCTTGAATTATTTATCTTATCTTGTCTACGATAAATCTTGAATGAATGCGTGGAGTGGATCCGCACGTTATTACGTACAAATAAAAGTCGTTTACTTTTAAAATGAATTTCACATTCTTCATGTTGACCGAGTTTTTGTAATCCAAGTGTCAGATTCAAGCTTCAGTTGACATTTTAGCCTGCATCGTTTATCTCGTCCTGTCTACGATATAACTTGATTAAACGTCTGGAGAGTATTTACAAATTACGCACAAATAAAAGTCGTTTCTTTTAAAATACAGTTCCACATTCTTCATGTTGGCGGAGTTTTTGCATCTCAAATAAATGCGACACACATTGCATGTTAAAATATGTGTAGGAGACGGACTCATGCAGAAGTAATTGTTTTCGAATAAAACTTCCCCTGGGGAAAAATAGCGAAAGTCACATTAATTTTTGGAAAAAAAGTCACATTATGAAGAAAAGTCACAATTTTGGCTAGGAAAAAAGTCACATTAATTTTTGGTTAGGAAAAAAGTCACATTAATTTTTGGCTAGGAAACAAAGTCACAGGAAAGAAGTCACATTAATTTTTGGCTCGGAAAAAAAAAAGTCACAGGAAAAAAGTCACATTAATTTATGGTGGCAATGAAAGCGATTAAAGTAATAAAACAGAAAATATTTTGGGTCTTTCCTAGACAGTGACCCCCAAGAGTTTTCGGGGGGTCGTTATCTAGGACTAATATTTCTTGTGGGGTCATTATCTCTACAGTATTCGCAGTCTTTTGTTTATGTTTTTGCAGGGGTCACTATCTAGGAAAGATTAATGTGACTTTTCTTCCTGTGACTTTTTTTTCTGAGACTTTTTTTACCCGTGGCTTTTAAACCGGTGACTTTTTTACTTGCTTGGATAGAATATATAAAATAAATAAATTTATCTCGCTAGTCTTACCAGCCAGTAGGAATCATTTAAGTATTACTACAAGCGGCTATTAATGGGAATTAAGACTGTATCCTTCTTGCTGACTAAGCAAACTGAAGAGAAGTAAATTACTGGAACAAAGTTAAAATAAATATTTCATTGAACAAGATTAAAATATATATTTTAATTAAAATAAATATTTCGCTGATCAATAACGAAAGCATATAAACCGCGTGCAGAAAATATTTATATTGCAAAGAAAATTTTACTTTATCTTTTATTTGTAAAAAAAAAAAAAATTCTGAAAAATAAGCTTTAAAAAACCGGGAAAAAGCACACACGGTTTTAATATGGTAATAATTGAATATTAGATGCAATTCTGGCCATAAATATATTATATTTCATTTAGAAAAAAACCCGGTATAAACTAAGAGTAAAACAAACGCAATAAACAAATACATTTGTAAAGTGATGATGGAATATTAGATAATGCTCTATCCATGATGACATCATTTATTTGTGAAGGAACCGAATAAACTTATAAGTAAAGAAAAAAAGGGGAGTAAATAAACGAAGACGATTTTAAAACGACGTTGGAATATTAGATACGGCTCCGTCCATAATTTTAATATAAGATCAACTGTCAGGCAACGTATATATAATTCCCTCTCGTCTAAAATTATAATGAAGCCTTTATGCCTGAATGCAATGAACAGCGGGCGATTCGCATTTTATACTAATGACCAAGGAATTGGAGTACAGAGTTTAGGCTAAAAGCCTAGCACTGGGACGTACGAAGTCAATCAACGCTGGAAAGGAAATTGAGATTAAAGTAGGTTTGAAAGGTGTAACAGGAGGAAAACCTCGCAGTTGCAATGTGAAAAAATTGTTAGGAGATTGTTGATACCAAGACGGAAGAAAGATAATATGAATGGAGGTACAGCAAAAGGAACGAGAGAGGTTGCAATTAGGGGCCGAAGGGACGCTGCAAAGAACCTTTAGTAACGCCTACAGTGCACCCCGTGAGGTGCAATGACGTCACTAGCCCCCTACGGGGATATTAATTATGAAAACGGAGAAACGAATCCACAGTTATGTATTTTTACACATGTTTAAAGATAAAACTGTACGGATGGATTTCGGGAATGTGTTCGGTTCTCCTTTCCAGATTCCCGAACAGATTCCCGAAATCTATCTGTACAGCTTTATCTTTAAATAGATGTACATATGAATAACTGTGGACTTGTTTCTCCAATTTAAGACTCAACGGTGCTGTGAGTATTTTTTAATGGTGAAAAGTTTACAGACGGATGGTAATTGTTATTTGTCTCAACTGCGAGAAAGTACCTTTCAATTTCATTTATTACATATAGTTTGATCAAATGATGATTGACATAATATATAAAAATTCATATTGCTTTATATATATATATATATATATATATATAAAAAAATTCATATTGCTTTATATATATATATATATATATATATATATATATATATTGGAAAAGGACGCAACAAGAAGCATTTTCCCGTCCATCAGAGGCTAAGGGAATACTTAGGATTATGTAAGCCTTGTCACGGGCATATGAGAAATATCGGCACTGATAATTTCTGATGCTGACAAGTAAACATCTGTCCCTAGAGTGGTGATCTATTCAACACTGTCGAGGGAATGAATACCGCCGACGCTTCGAGAGTTAGGTAACAGATTTGAACAATTTGCTTCGGATCTGCGAAGCCAAATTCGGCCAAAGCTTTGATATATCTATAAACTGAGACTAACAAGTTGATTGACCCAAGTGGGGGATTCAGTTTATATTTTGCAGGTCTGTTTTCTGATATAAAATCTGTGCATTCGTGGACATGTTCTGTTACTTTGCATTTTTAATAAGAGACTTTATGTCAGAGAAATCAGTTTATTAGAGGCTGAGTACCGGAATGGTACTCAGAAACAATATATCTATAATTATAAACATATATATAGTATATATATATATATATATATATATATATATATATATATATATATATATATATATATATATATAGAGAGAGAGAGAGAGAGAGAGAGAGAGAGAGAGAGAGAGAGAGAGAGAGAGAGAGAGAGAGAGAGAGAAAGCACACTTTAAGTCGAGCTTGTTTTGGGAATTTCGATTCCGTGAGTCGCTCGTGTTGTGTCAGCAATATTGCATAAGTTAATTGCTTTTCGTTTTTCATCATGGTCGTGGGGTTGATGATTATTATTTTTTTCCATTGTCCACGCAAATGAAAATATGCTCTCGCACCAATGGACACTTTTCCCGTGGATCTACTAAATGGAAAATACTAGCGTGTGTGTGTGTGTGTGTGTGTGTATATAAGAGTATATATATATGTATATATATATATATATTATATATATATATATATATATATATTATATTATATGTATGTATATATACACTTTTTTTTTATGCTTTTACTTTAAATGAATACAGACTTTTCTATTTTCTTCTTCTTTTTCTTTCTTCTTCTTTCTCTCTTTCTCTCTCTCTCTCTCTTCTTCTCTAGAGAGAGAGAGAGAGAGAATAAAAAATTAGGCAGCGAGAAATTCAAAGTACAAAGGATCACACGGAATTTCCATATGAGCACAAATGCCTGAATTCTATTTTTGTCTCAGAGAGAGAGAGAGAGAGAGAGAGAGAGAGAGAGAGAGAGAGCCTCGGGAGGCGTTCTGTATATATTTCGAGGAAAAGAATACTGAGCATCAGCATTATTGCCGCTGAATCCTAAGGAAATGGAGCTGATTTGGGGAGACTCTGAGCTGAATATTGAACATTCTCAGACTTCTATAAATAATCGAACTTTTTTCCTCTTTTTTTTTTAAGGATTTCGCGAACGAGAAGAAATTCCCCTTTATTTCCTTTTATTCTCGTTGGGATTCTCCTTAAATTTATTGACTTCTAGAAAATTGATAGGAGTGTGAAATTGAATGACTGGATTTCAAGTAATATAATAATAATTATCATCATCATCCTTATTATTATTATTTTTAGAGTTGTAAAGATCTGAAAATACGAATATTTCGCAACGTGTCTTGAGGTCCTTACACAAAGGTTTTTCCTACAAATAATAATTATTAAATACGAGAAATATTACCAGAGTAGTGCCTGGTAATTTAATCGCTTATTGCAACTATATATATATATATATATATGTGTGTGTGTGTGTGTGTGTGTGTGTGTGTGTAGTGTGTGTATAGAACTACACATACCTCTCTGTGTGTCCTTCTCAACCCCACACCGAAAAAAAGAAAAAGTCAATTCCCTTCCATATTTCCAGAAATACTGATAAATGGTCATGAGGTACAGACCATCATCCTAAGGGCATTCCGTATTCCAGACAGGAATCCTTGGAATGGGGTCAGGTGCCAAGCGACCCAACTGCAGTCACGCCTCGAGTATTTCTTTGGTTTCCTTTCAGCCACAAACTAACAGCTATATGCCTCGATTTGATGACTCCACCTTGGTCCTCTCTTCTCTCTCTCTCTCTCTCTCTCTCTCTTATAAATTCAGTTGGTATGTTCATTGTAACAATGAGAAGGCATAAAACAGCCAAGGTCAAAGGCTAACAAAAATATTACAAATATTCTAATGTTAACTATAAAAAATATTACAATATTCTAATGTATACTAGGGTGTCTACAAAAAACATTCTAATGTATATTATGAACATTCAGGGTCACAAGTCTATACAAATATTACAAATATTCTAATGTATACTATGGAACATCCAGGGTCAAAAGCTACAAAAATATTACAAATATTCTAATGTATACTATGAAACACCCAGGGTCACAAGTCTATAAAATACTACAAATATTCTAATGTATACTATGAAACACCCAGGGTCACAAGTCTATAAAAATATTACAAATATTCTAATGTATACTATGGAACATCCAGGGTCAAAAGCTACAAAAATATTACAAATATTCTAATGCATACTATGAAACACCCAGGGTCACAAGTCCATAAAAATATTACAAATATTCTAATGCATACTATGAAACACCCAGGTCACAAGTCCATAAAAATATTACAAATATTCTAATGTATACTATGAAACAGCCAGGGTCACAAGTCTACAAAAATACTACAAATATTCTAATGTATACTATGAAACAGCCAGGGTCACAAGTCAAATATTCAAGTCCATGAAACACCCAGGTCACAAGTCTATAAAAATACAAATTCTATTACTATGAAAATCAGGTCACAAGTCTACAAAATACTACAAAACACATACTATGAAACACCCAGGGTCACAAGTCTACAAAAATACTACAAATATTCTAATGTATACTATGAAACATCCAGGGTCACAAGTCTATAAAAATACTACAAATATTCTAATGTATACCATGAACCATCCTGGGTCACAAGTCCATAAAAACATTACAAATATTCTAATGCATCCTGTTCCCATTTCCGCTTCAAATAGATATGAATATATCCCGCTGGTTTATTTTCATATTAAACCTGAT
>NC_089789.1:44563605-44568605 GCF_040412425.1 Macrobrachium rosenbergii | reverse complement strand
TTCATAATTAATTCTCAAGTCACTTCCTTACATTGCAGAAAATTCTGGGGAAGGATTAATCTTAATTAGACAGTTCTGAGAACATCTACAAGACCATTAACGATAATTTATTTGTTTAAAATGCATTGATATTTAATCTTGCTTTCATATGGCTGAATTTATTTAACCGATGTCAGATATTTTCATAATTTTCTCAATTTCACAATGCTTTCATGGAAGTCAAAAGGAAATTTCTTTCCCACAAGCTAACCAAATAATTTAGAATTTCGGGGGGGAGAGAGAGAGAGAGAGAGAGAGAGAGAGAGAGAGAGAGAGAGAGAGAGAGAGAGAGAGAGAGAGAGAGAGAGTGTGTGTGTAACTCTTCTTCTTCTATAATTATATCTTTAATTTTGTCATGAATTTTTTCTATCATTCCTATGATTTTTTCTATCATTCCTATGATTTTTCTATCATTCCTATAATTTTTCTATCATTCCTATCATTTTTTCTATCATTCCTATGATTTTTTCTATCATTCCTATAATTTTTCCTATCATTCATATGATTTTTTCTCTCATTCCTATAATTTTTTTTATCATTCCTATAATTTTTTCTATCATTCCTATGATTTTTTCTATCATTCCTATGATTTTTCCTATCATTCATATGATTTTTTCTCTCATTCCTATAATTTTTTTTATCATTCCTATAATTTTTTCTATCATTCCTATATTTTTTTTCTATCCTTCCTATAATTACTCTCCCATCAAAGTCTCTTTCTTTGGAAACATACTACAAGAAATTGACTCAAATCCCTTCACTGAAACAGATGAAGGAACGAAAATTAAACAAAAAAATGCGCAGGAGTTTCTTCGGCGCAATTGAAGTTTTCTGTTCATCGTATAATCAAGGCCACAATAAACAGATCTATCTTTCGGTGGTCTCGGTATAATGCTGTGAGCCTCGGCCCATGAAACTTTAACCACGGCCCGGTGGTGGCCTGGCATGTATCGTTGCCAGACGCACGACTATGGCTAAATTTAACCTTAAATAAAAATGAAAACTACTGAGGCTAGATGGCTGCAGTTTGGTGTGTTTGACGATTGGAGGGTGGATGATCAACATACCAATTCGCAGTCCTGTAGCCTCATTAGTTTTTAAGATCTGAGGGCGGACAGAAAAAGTGCGGACAGAAAAAAGTGCGGACAGAATAAAGTGCGGACAGGAAAGAGTGCGGACGGACAGACAAAGCCGGCACAACAGTTACCTTTTCAGAAAATTAAAAACGAATGAAAATGTATTTTACCCTTCTGCGCAATTTCCCATCCCTTCAATTCTTGTTCCTCAGTTCAGTGGTTTCGAAAATTCTTTTCATTCAATTTTTCCATGACCATGAATCATTGTCGTCTTTGTTTAGTTTTTACCCCGTATTTCTCTTCTGTATTCCGTCCGCGTTCTCATCTATTATCTTTCTGCCGAGTGGATGGTATGATTTCATGTTCATCTCGGAGCAAAATTCCATTTTTCCAGTCAGTTAAAATGTTTAACTTTGACCTAACATTGTAAGTGACCTTTCTCTCAAACCTTTCCAGTTTTCACATTTAATTGTCTTTCAGAATACTACTGCTGCTTTACTGCAGTTTATTCCAGTAAGCGAATGAGAACACAAGAAGGATTACCTATGTGTTGGTGTATATATATTATATATTATATATATATATATATATATATATATATATATATATATATATATATATATATATATGTGTATATATATGTATATACATATAAATAAATATTATATATATATATATATGTGTGTGTGTGTATGTGTAAACTTTTGACACTAATCATAACGGTTTTTAAGATATCTGTAATCATGTTGCTCTATCATTTCTTTATGAGACTCACGTCATGAAAGGTTAAAAAAAAAAAAATTATCCAACCTTTTCTCTCTCTCTCTCTCTCTCTCTCTCTCTCTCTCTCTCTCTCTCTCTCTCTCTCCCCCAAAAAACTTTGCAGATCAAATTCACTCGGGAGAAGCTATAAAAACCTAGAGGCGATGGAGTAAGTGTAGTAAAATGAAAGAGTGTCCGGAGTATCGGACCATCAGGGTCCCAGAATGAGTTGGAAGGAGAGGGCATCGGGAGCAACAGCGAGAGAGGAGTAAGGAAGAATGAAAGAATGGAAAGAAGTAAAAGTGGGAAGAAGGGAAGAAGACAAGGATGTGTTTCGGGAAGAGAGGAGAGGACGATCGGAAAGAAAGAACGGTAAAAAGACAAGTGATTGGCAGATGGTGGGGTGAAAAAAAATACAAGAAATGGTTGAAGGAAAGAAGATGGAAGACGGTAAGAATAAGTAATAGAAAGAGACAGTATCAAAAAAATAGAAATGAAGGCGGGAGGAACAAATGACAGATAAAAAAAAATACAAGAAATAGTTGAAGAAATGAAGATGGAAAACGGTAAAAATAAGTAATAGACAGAGAATTTATAAAAAAAAAAGCAAGGAAGACGGGGAGAGTAAATGATCGACAGAAACAGGAGAAAAGCATAGCAAGGAGAGCGATATAATCCCGCAGAGAAAGAAGAAATGGGGAGGAAACCAAAAGAGTAAAAGTAACGAAAGATACGAATGAGAGAAACCAGGACAGCAGAACCAGAAGAAAAAGTGGATAGCAAAAAAAAAAAAAGATAAGGGACTAGATTAAGTAAGAAAGGAAGGGGGGAGGGGGAAGATAAGTGGTAAGAATAAGAGGAGAGACAAGAGAAATGAGGCAAATAGAGACGGGGAGAAGAACATGCAGGCAGCAAAGTCGCCCAAATGACCGTCAGGGAAAAAGGCAGTCGCCGAATGTGATGTTTTCTTACGGGTCTCGAAATCGTCACCAACCCAGGCTCTTCTCACGCTCTCTTAATGATTTCCTGGAGAAAATGCCTCGGAGTTCATCTTAAAGAGAGAGAGAGAGAGAGAGAGAGAGAGAGAGAGAGAGAGAGCGTTAGCTGTTTGCATGGACGTTTGCAAACATCACCTCACTGGGCTAAACGTTAAAGTTTTTCTCAGATAAACAGTTAACAGAGAAAGAATTTATTCTTGCATTTAGAATGCTAGGGAAAAATGGCAGCTTAAATAAACAACAAATAATAATAATAATAATAATAATAATAATAATAATAATAATAATAATAATAATAATAATAATAATGAGTTTTGTATCCTAACTAATCTGTCAGCTATAAATCTGAGTTACAGGTTACCCATTGTGTATGTCCGAACATTTTGAACAGCAGATACAGATTCAGTACCAGTTAATGATATTACCACTACTATTACTACTACTACTACTGATAATAATAATAATAATAATAATAATAATAATAATAATAATAATAATAATAATAATAATAATAATAATAATAATAATAATAATAATGGCATCTTTCACTAAAGATTATGTTAACGGTATCTATCAGCAATAAATAAATAAAATATCAATACTATTCATTAATCCTATTTGCTTCCGCATCCTCCACAGTACTGAATCTAGCAGACAACAATAACTCTACTGGACAGATTTCCCCCACGTCCGTATTTCTGTCATCTCCATCCCCGTCTGTGCAGTCTGTATTCAAATTCTGTTGGCCTGAGTGTGCCAATTTACAAGCACCGAGAGACGGCACGCGAGCGGCCCCGGGCCTCTTTAAAAATTAGGCCGGTGCTAATTTGGCCTTTCACCCGTCAGAGCGAGGCATATCAAAACAAACTCGATTCCAACTCGACGCCAATCCATTCCGGCGAGCTCCGAAATATTCCAGTGACAGAAGGGACAGTGTTTTGGGGGGAAAACGGCTCTGAAATGAATCTCCTTGATTCTTGAAATGTTTTTCAGCTTATGATAACTTGAATACATTTTTATCTATTTATAATAACTTGCATACATTATTATCTATTTAGCAAAGATAAGGGATCATATGATTACAGTCCTTATTTACCTAAAATCATAAAGAGAATCTTATTGAAGATACGAATTTACAAAGCAAGATTGCACAACGCAGAACGCCCATACGCAAGTAAAACGATAATAATAATTCGACCTAAAAACGAAACATAAGCGCTTGGAAAGAACTTTCTGAGCCTTGGGGAGTCTATGCAGCCTCGGGAAGAAAGCATTTGATCCGTCGTGGGGAAAGAGAGTCTCTTGAAGTCTTTCCAAGGTGCTCCCGCAGGTATTTTCAGCTGTGTGTGTGTGTGTGTGTGTGTGTGTGTGCGTGTGTGTGTGTGTGTTGTCAGTCACCAAGCGAGTGATTTCAAAAGAGTGGCAGCTTTGTGGTAGGCTAAAATTCTAATCTTTTATTTTTCTCGTGAAGGCTTCTGTGGATTAGTTTTTTTTTATATTTTTGGAAGGGTTAAAAGCAGACTCTCTAGTGCTTTACGAAGGTCTATATCTGCAGTTTATTTATGGAAGATGGGAAAGGAAAAACTTGAATTTTTTTTTTAAAAAGGCAGCAGAATTCACACTTTTATTTAAATGTATATATGTATATGTGTGTGTATATATTTATTATATATATATATATATATATATATATATATATATATATATATATATTTATATACATTACACAGCTCTTGTTTGGTAAGTTTACAGGAGTCATTGGAAATGGAAAATTAGTAAAACGCCTCTTATTCACGGTACAAGAAAGGAAAGAGAAGCCTAGAAGAAGGAGGAGGAGGAGGAGGAGGAGGAGGAGGAGGAGGAGGAGGAGGAGGAGGAGGAGAAGAAGAAGAAGGTATTTTCTTCTACAGAAAGACACATAGTCATTATTCCCAAATCATATTGCAATAACACTGTTGCGTAAGCAGCTCATATAACCTCGGAAGATCAGGTCCAAAAATGCTGTGTTCTCCTTGAAGGAAATAATGGTATTTCCGCGTCATTACAGCACCGGAGAATATTGTTCTTGCCTGTATTATTCTCCATCAACGAATATTTTTTGGACACTGGATATCTTTATTTTTGC
>NC_089789.1:44543605-44558605 GCF_040412425.1 Macrobrachium rosenbergii | reverse complement strand
GAGTACAAAACAATCATTACATGTCTTAATCGACCCTTTCTGTAAACTGGATTGTGTAATACCTGTCAAAGGGTTGAGAGAATAATGATACTTCCCTCGAGTATTGAGGAAAGATTCAACTGTCATTGATGACATGATGGAAGAGCGTCTACACTTCGAACAAGAGAAGCAAGAGAGAGAGAGAGAGAGAGAGAGAGAGAGAGAGAGAGAGAGAGAGGTGGACGTTTCTCAGGAAAACCAAAGATAATTCCTCCTGTCAAACGGGTTTTCATATTTCTTTAACTTTTTAATACTGTTTGAATTAGTCTATAGGAGAAAATATTTTATAAATTTATATATATATATAATATATATATATATATATATATACATATACTCGTATGTATATATATATATATATATATATATATATATATATATACATACTTTTATATATATATACATATATATATATATATATATATATATATATATATATATATATACATAAGAATATATAAAATTCGAATTATAAAGACGAAACCATTTCCAAAAAAGTACAATGGCGGCTAGATAATACATTCTAACATTTAACGATCCAGTCTTCTTAATGAATGATGAGTTGTGGATATCAGGTAGAGAGATTAATTACCTCTTCAATTCCTCTCGTTCGTCCCCGCTAATCGTATCAACTTAATTATCACTAATTGCTCTAATTATACTTAACGAGTTCCACGCATTGATAGGCAGTTGTATCTCGCGGTCAACACAATAGGAATGAATTTTCTGGGAACAGAGAAATGCGGGTTTTTAAAATTCGTGATTACGACAAAGTTTTGGCGTGCGTAAATGACTTACTTGCTTTGCTGTACGGCACGAAGTCTTTTTTGTGCACCTCCCCTCCTCTCTCTCTCTCAAGATGGCGCGGTCTCTCTCCATGTCTCTCGTCTCTGTTCATTTATCTCTTATATAAATATATATATATATATTTATATATATATCATATTATATATATATGATAAAAATTTATATATATATATATATATATATATAGATATATGTATACCATATATATATATATGTTATATACATATTTGTTCTCTTTTCTCTCTCTCTCTCTCTCTCTCTCTCTCTCTCTCTCTCTCTCTACTGTTTTATTCGCACTCTGGCAAAGGTTTACAGGTTTCCCTTAGAGGTACAATTTAAAAAAATACACCATATGTAAACATATACATATACACACACACACACACACACACAAATCACTGGCTACCCCTCTTACGCAATGCTTTCTAGGAAACCAGTCCATTTCGACCAATGCCGCCATACGCGGAACGCGGAATTCCTCAGCAGCGGGGTGGGTGGGTCTAGTAGGGGTGGAATGTTAAGGTGGAATTGGAAGGGAATCGGGCGAAGTGGCCTTTTGTCACGGACACAATTCCACACTGATAAATGATGATGATCGTCTTACGTGACTTGGTTTCCACTTTGCATTAGCTAGTGATGGACTGGACCTGTCCAGGTTTCCAGGCAATTACTTAATTACTGGTACTGAAATCTTTTATTCTCTCATTGTGTTTCGCTCATTTTTCATTACCTTCGCTAACATACCGTCTTTTCTGAGATAGCCACATATTGATTATCATTATTGCGATGTTTCAGTTATTCTGATTCGCCGTTTTTCTGTAACTAGCTTCACTACTGCTAGAAATAATAATAATAACTGAAATATAAACATAACCTTTATCCCATTTTTCATATAGATTTTAGCAATGATTTAGGATTTTATACTTGATTATAACATTCAGGTGAATTATTTAAACTGCGGAGAAAATATAAGTTGGTTGAAATGAAGCATTACAACCAGATAATAGTCCATACATAGCTCAACAATTTTTTATATTGTGTATATACAAAGGGGCGTTGAGTCTTGTTTTACCTTTAAGAAATGTATAATGACATATACAATGTAAGCATTATTTCTATTTAATCAAGACAATTTTATTTTGTTTCTATTTACCACTTCTGTCAGCCTGTCTATCTGTCTGACTGTCTCTATGTCTGTCTCTCTCTCTTAACACAACTTATTCTATCATACTGCTCTGCAATGCAGATACCAACGGCAAATGGGGTCACTTGCAATTGGAGAATTACACTGGCTCCCTTAACATAAATAAATGAAGCTTTGTTTGTGCAGCCAAAGGAATGTAAACTCCTTCAGCAGTCGCTGCGAGTCCTGTGGACAGTTCCTTGAGGAAGAGAATGGCCTTTCCATCCTTGCAATGCATTCCAAATGGATTCTTTGAATGCGGACGTTTTGTCCCATAAAGGAAAGCGTTCACTTTTGCAGGGACGTTTGCTGTGATTCATTCAACTGGGCATATCTAGTGTTGGTAGTTGGGTGGGTATATATATGTATATATATGTATATATATATGTATTTATATATGCACATTATATATATATATATATATATATATATTATATATATATATATATATATTATAAAAAAATTATAAAATAATAATATAATATTATGTAAATATTTAAACAAACACACACACTCACACACACATACACACACACACACACACACACACACATATATATATATATATATATATATATATATATATATATATATATATATATGTTATATACACACATATATATATATATATATATATATATATATATATATATATACATATATATATATGTGTGTGTGTGTGATGTGTGTGTGTGTGAATCTCCTGTAATTAATGCAAGGGCTTTCCTTTCTTTTTAACTGATGCCCTCTACAAACAACGACATATTTATGCTTAGGGTAGAAACGACCTCATCTATTTATGTGTTAGGGGGAGGAAGAAGTATTTGAATTTGGCTTGAAATAAAAGTGGATCCATAATGAAGGTTTTAATTTATTTTTTTTCGGACCATTTAGCACTTTACACTTCCCCGTTTTTCACCTTTATAACCGCCCATTGAATGGTATGGTTCATGGTATCCCTTCCCTCAGCCCTTAACCCAATAAGTTGTTCGTCAGCATCGCCTCCCCTTTCTTAGATGGAAAGGAATATATATATATATATATATATATATATATATATATATATATATATATATATATATATATATATATATATATATATGTATATATATACATATATTTTATATATTTATATGTGTATATGTGTAAGAACACTAAGATTTATTTGGATACAAGTTAACTTGATGACAACACTATAAGAATCATTACGTTTAATATTGCACGTTATGCTAAGGGAGGCGTATAGAAACATTTTGATTGAGAAAGTAAATTAGGTAACAAAAGTAGTGAATAAGGGAACAATTTTGTAAGATTATTCAAGAAAGAGGGTGTGTGGAAGAAGTGCGCTTCACGAAACAATTACGCGAGCAGTTACAGAATAAAATATAAAAGGCAAACGTAACGTGGATAAACTTGAAAAATAATGACGAGGGATTTGATAAAAAGGTGCATGGGGAGGGTGTGGAGAAATTGTGGCATAGAGAATACTGTCCTAAAATCGAAGACTGCAGTATCTGCAAAAATACAAAACTGAGAAAAATGGTAAATGCTCCCTTGCCTTACTACTGATTTTGAAGATACTACAAATGGGACCCCTAAATAAAGAATTGAAGAGTCATTCTGAAACTGCAGTAACTTGTGTATTAGTGTTTCGCGAGCTCAGTAAGTGGCATGTCTCAATTTCGAACATTTTGCAGATACTGCAGTTTTCCATTCTAGGGAAGACCAAGTTACTGGTAACCTTTAGCAGTTTTCATGAAGAGTGAATCGTGATTGTCTCAAAAACCGGTGAGGGGTCTGGTAGGCTTTTTTTTCCATCTATAATATTTCAAGATCTGTTGGTGAAAATATGCGAAGAACTGCTCGGATGAACTGACAGCTAAATAACTATATACACAAATAGGAGTTTTATTTTGGCTAAAGCTAAAATGTGGAATAGTCTGACTAGCGCAATTGCGGAATCCTCTAATCTCCAGATATTGAAGCGAGGAGCAAATTCATTCCTGCTCTTGTTGACGTCTCCTGAATTTCAGGTGTATTGATTTTATTCCGAATTCCCTCATATTTATTCATTAATCTCCATTTACTATAACTTCTCTCTCTCTCTCTCTCTCTCTCTCTCTCTCTCTCTCTCTCTCTCTCTCTCTCTCTCTCTCTCTCTCTCTTAGCAAGCTGATTTCACTTCGGAGTCCTCTTGGGTTTATTATGTTTTGTTGACTCTGCCCATAAGGGATTTCAGCTGAAGATTTGAAGGGAGAAAGACGAATATTCATACTCAGTAAAAAATAAATAAAATATGAAAAAAACAGGCTAAAAAGTAAACAACATCCAGACGCAAGTGTGCAATATTATTAGGTTCCGGTGAAGGCAATATCTTTCCTCCCCAAGAAACAAAAGTTTTAATGCTGGAAGTTGGCAGTGTTTTCCCCAATAAGCAGTTGTTTCTTCCCCAGAGGATTCGTTCCGGTGTCCAGTCCCTGACCAGAATATGAAACTCTCCTAAGTCGATTATGCAACTTTTTTTTTAAACTGGAAAGTTTCATAATTTACCCACAGTTTTTGGTCATTTTCTTGGGAATTTACATAGTCTGGGAATGTTATTATTTTTTTTTATAGACGGCTCGAATACCTAAGAAATTCTTCGGCTTGGTATTTTGTAGAGAATTGTAGAGAGTGTGTACTGATGATTAACTATTGCCATTGCTCTTCTGAATTGCATCGAGCGATATGAAAATAATAGTAATACAAAGGCAATTTTTTTCAGATATAGCAAATGCTATGCATTGCATATACATATATATATATATATATATATATATAACTATGTATATAATATATTTACTGCATATATATACAACATAAATAAATATATATATATATATATATATATATATATATATATATATATATATATATATATATATATATATATATATATATTATATATACAGTACATTATATATACAACATAATATATATATATATATATATATATATATATATACATTTTCCTTTTCCTAGTCTCTACTACATCCATCATATTTCATAGTTTCATTTTTATTTTCTCTTTCAAAATCTACCCAGCACCGTCAGAGATACCATGGATGACTTACTTTTTAGGAAAAAATCAATAATTCATTCCTTTCAATAACTCAGCACATTTCTCGTATTTCAGTAAATTCATAGAAATTTTCTGTAATTAAAATTTCTACTCATCTCTGAACATATAGAACAATCAATGCTATTACCTTCCTTTGTTCTGCAGTACCCCTTTATCTCTTGCATTACTTACTCCCTTCCCTGATTTATCAGTTACGTTCAAGTACACTTTTCACTTTTATAAATGGATAAACATTACCAAATTTCTATCATTTCACCTTTTGAAATGTCTTCAACCGTCTGCTATGCATATTCTGTCCTTATTTCCAATAAACGTCATATTTTTTCATCGCTCTTTTGAATTTTACATCTCTCGGCCCAACCTCTCTTTCATCATTCAGGACGATCGCTTCAAATTATTCACGACGAAGAATCTGAACTTTTTTTCCTTCAGTTAGAACTCTCTCTCTCTCTCTCTTTGAATCTTTCATTCGGAGATTCTTTTATCCTACGGCATTCTTTTGTTTGACTTTACATACAGAATCACTCTTTTTTTCAGTATCGTTAATCTCACTTTCTCTTCAATTTTTCATTGCTTATAAAAATCGAAATTGATATTCCTGAGTGTTCCAGTTTCCAAGATTTATTTCCACTGGCTGGATTTGACGCCTGCGTGAAAGACAACGGCCAAATTCAGTTGATTTTTCTCTTTTCACAGCTTTTTACATTATTCACAGCTTTTATACTTTTGGCAAATGGAACGCTGTGCTGTTCATTAAGCAATTACTCTGGGGCTGGATATAATAATATATCCTTCACGAGTTTCTGGTGTCTAGTAAAATAGGAGTGAGGTTAAATATATAAGAATTCGAAAGTGGTAATCGTGAGAGGTAAGGGTTGCCAGACTAAAAATCGGATTTGCTGATTTGTACTTAAATGCTTTTTATATAATATGGTTCTTTAAGTACTGTTTGTACAAGTGTGTTGCCTCTAAATCAATATTGTGTATTGGTAATAGCGCCATGTTGCCTCTCTGGTGGCTTTGAAGATCTCAGCGTGACGCGCTGGTATCATGTAAGACCTCAGTTCCCGCAAGGGGGTAGTGCTGTCAGTGTACCTCATGCGATGCGCTGTAGGCATTACTCAAGGTTCTTTGCAGCGTCCTTTCGGGCCGTATATGCAACCCCTTTCATTGCGTTTACACTACCTCCGTTCATATTCTATTTCTTCCATCTTACGCTCCACCCTCTCCTAAAAATGGTTTCGTAGGGCAACTGCGAGGTTTTCCTGCTGTTACATCGTTCAAAACTTTTTAGTCTTAATTTTCTCTTTTAGCGCTGAATGACCTCATAAGCGTAGCAATTTGATCTTGGCCTGAAATCCACATTCCATTCCATTCCGATAAGACCTCAGTACCATATAAGACATTCAGATGTGGAGAGCAATTTTGTAGAGACTTGGTTATATCCTGAGGCCTTCGCGTAATTCATCGCTACTCAGACAAGACCCTTATAGTCTGTTGCAAGTCTAAACAATGCCCGACTCTTCTGAAACCTAACTCTAAATAATAGCTTTTAACAGATTTGTTCTTCTGGAAGAAATGAAAGGTTATTGAATGTCTTTTTATTCTTCTAGCCGAAACCCTTATATTTTTTATTCTATAAAAAAATATAAGGGTGTATAAGAGTGATAATAACTGGATATGTCTCCAGCTTTCAGGATTTCCTCTGACCTTGTTCAAGAAAGAATCACGCTCGACAATTTTGACGTTTATCTAATGATTCGTCGATGGTATTTGGGGAGTTTTGCTGGTTTAATGAAAAATGAAAATAATTTTTCATGCATTTTCCTGATCGTTATACAATATTATTTCGGCTATTTCAACTCCAAAAATATAGGTGAGTAGGAAAATTGAGTACTGATAAAAGTGAAATCAAAAGACCTTTTCTACTAGCAATATGTAAACAAAAATATTAATTCTAACCAAGAAATCCAATGCTCAAAAATATGGGAAAAACAGCTAAAAAAAAAACACTATAATGAAATCTTCCAAACTTAATTACAGTTTATCCTTACGACGGAAGAGAGTGGAAAAGCATGTAGTCGCGAGGGTGCAAATGAAGGAAAAGACTATTTCCCTCACGTACGAAAAGAGGAACCTCTCCAAAACAAACTTAATCCAAATCTTTGATTTCCCAAGAGCT
Organism: Macrobrachium rosenbergii; assembly: GCF_040412425.1. NCBI lineage: Eukaryota > Metazoa > Arthropoda > Malacostraca > Decapoda > Palaemonidae > Macrobrachium > Macrobrachium rosenbergii. The sequence continues at coordinate 44,551,273 of NC_089789.1, read as the reverse complement.
TCTGCCAGCTCGCTCGAGAAGGTACGTTCAAAGGAGCCAATTATCTGGCGTCGTGACAGATACACGCTCCTTCTAAACGAAGATAACACGCTGCAATTAAACTCCTTATGATGTTACTTCTTTCTTCATGCAAGGGTTAATTAGCTGCGTTCTCCAATGTCCTTACTTCACCAGAGAAATAAAGGGTGACGGAAAAACGTCTCGTCTTCACAAACCTCTGGAACGGAGCCAAGAATGGAATTCCAGGTTCTTGCGATGAGATGAAAAGAAACGGTCAGCAAATCGTGTAATCTAATGAATGCTTTTTTATCGCAGAATAAATTTAAGAAGAGGAGGCCTGGCGGGTTGAAAACATCTGATAAAAGATTGGGTGCTATTTATGGTCATGTTCTAATTTAATTATATATTTATATATATATATATATATATATATATATATATATATATATATATATATATATATATATAATATTTATATATATATATACACACACACACATATATATATACATATATATATATATATATATATATATATATATATATATATATATATATATATATATATATATATCTCAGGGATGGATATACTATTAATTTAATATATCAATGTAAATAAAAAGCTTAACCTAAATACATAATATGACCGAAACGAAACGCATATTTAAAGAGAGAGAGAGAGAGAGGGAGAAGGTGGGGAGAATGAACATATTGCAGCAATTTCAACACTAAAAGGAAAAAAAAAAAAAAAAAACTTGGGGAAATCTCCGCACCAGTAAGTCTTTTATAGCGTCCATTATCGTTTGTCTCTGTTTCCTCAATCGTAAAGCTTTCTTTCCTTCCTCCAATCGCATTTTTACAGCGCCCCTGACGTCTCTTTATTCCGGGATAAAACTCACGCGCGCTTGTGGGCATCAATTTCACGAAGATAAAACAGTTCCTATTGATTACAATGATAAGCGGGTAGATTTTGCTGAAGCCTGGCTACGCTGGGCGTGGGTTCAACTTCTGATTTGATGTCGGTGGAATTTTATGATATGATTTATTGTCAGTTCTCGTGTATCGCCAATGTTTTATAAGATTTTGTTGATCCTGAATAATTTTACAGAGTAGATTTGACTCTTGGTTTTGAAGTATCCCTAAATCAATTGGAGTTGGTTAAATTATTATTACCCTTTATTTATATACTTTTTTTTTTATATTTTCTAATTCACTTTCTCGTGTCATCTACTTGTATCGAAGTTGTTGTTCCAATAAGATTTTTTCCATACGAGTGTTTGGATTTTTAAGAAAATAATGAATAATAATATTTTACACGACAAATAATCGTAGTGAATTTTTTTTTTATTTTGAATTATATTAAAATATTTTTTCCCTATTGGTATTGTTATTGATTGATTGCTACTTCTAAGGTCACTCAATACAAATAACAATGATTAATAATAATACATTAATTTTTACTCTACCAAGATTCACGGTGATATACTTATTTGGAATTTCAGAAATTTTTTAATATCAGTATTAAAACAATTAAAAATTGCGCCGAAGTTTCTTCGGCACAATCGAGTTTTCTGTACAGCCGCTACAGCGTATAATCAAAGCCACCGAAAATAGATCTATCTTTCGGTAGTCTCGGTATAATGCTGTGTGAGCCGCGGCCCATGAAACTTTAACCACCTCCCTGTGGTGGCCTGAGGCACGATTATAGCTAACTTTAACCTTAAATAAAATAAAAACTACTGAGGCTAGAGGGCTGCAATTTCTTATGTTTTATGATTGGGGGTGGATGATCAACATACCAATTTGCAACCCTCCAGCCTCAGTAGTTTATAAGATCTGAGGGCGGACAGAAAAAGTGCGGACGGACAGACAAAGCCGGCACAACAGTTTTCCTTTACAGAAAACTAAAAACCGAATGACGTCGCAGGAACATCATCCATTCTTACTCCCATTTACATTTTGCGACAGTATCTCGCGCCATTCTCTCGAAATTTCCGACCGACCGCCATCGGGAGCTATTAGGGTAATCCACTCGATCGATCAGCGAAACGTTGGACCATTTTCCCACGCGATGGGATATAGATAAGAGCTAATGGAAGTGCTAATGCAACATTTAATACTATGAATTTCGGGCAAAGTGGCCCGTTTTCCCCGAAATGATGTCTCAGGATTTTTTTTTTTTTTTTTTTTTTTTTGGTTGGAGGAAGCAATCACGTATTGCCAAGTGATTGGTTATTTTTATATCGGCTACACGTCTCTGACGAGGCTTTATATATCAGCGCCTGGGGGTGTCTGATAAGGTGACGTTGTTTTAATCTGTGCTGCAAGGCTTTGGAACTTTCCTCCTAGGTCTATTTTCCTCTGACAGCCAGTCTCATAAAGCAATCATTCTCCTTGCATTTTATAACTGGTTTACAGTTTCATTTATTTATTTATCAATTAATTAAATTTTTTATATAATAACTGATCTCTTCTTCCTATATTTCCCATTACCTCCAATCATCTCTTTCGAATGAACACCATATATTCCTTGAAAATTAAAAAAAAAAAAGATTCAATGATAACTTGCAAACTGATTCTAAATAACTTCATAATCCTTCTTTTATTCTGTCTAATTGTGTAAGGGATGTTAATGATCTGGAAGGGTTGCTAAAATGTTGTTACGAGATATTGGAATTGGTGGTAATTCCATTTTCCTATCAAGGATATCACATTACGGGAGTAGCATGTCAATGACAGTAGCAGTTAATGAATGAGTTGGCTCTTGGGCTGAAGACGGGGTCCGTATGTAATTACCAGGCTGGATTAACTTTTTTTTAAATGAATAACACAGAAGTAGCACAATCTTAAGGCTACACTTAATTTAGGGCAAATGTGAATTAGTGCGTATCTATTCTAGTATGATCTAAACGTATGAAGTCCTTTTATCAGTAATTTATTTCCATTCAATTCAAACCCTCACTAACTTTGAATTTTATTGTTTAATATTAATACATTTTCCAAATTGTATCTCATACAATACATGTAGAATGACAAAGCCCAAAAGCATGTATCCGACTGTACTTTAATTTTATCTCTGTCACGTGACAAATCTTAACATTAAACCATTTTTTTTTATGTCCAACTTTAAATCAAATTTTCTGACTTAGCTCTTTCAATATATCCAAAAGTACAAAGTATATCCTTCATATAATATTAAATTACATTCTTTAAAGCCTAAACAATTCAAAAATTTTCTGTGTCTATTATAAGTTTATATTGAATTTCAGTTCAATGTAGGTTCTAGTTACAAACTTGTATTTGTGAAGAACAAGTATTGAAGTAAAAGTCGCACGCAGTTTCACTTTTCACCGTATCCAATACCCTTTGGCACAAAGGACCTCATGCGACATTTAATTTATAATGCTATTTTCATTCTCTTTTATGAGGAAGTATCGTTTCATCTTTTCTGAATAGCCTCTATCAGTCATTTGGTGTCCTTTTAAATCCTTTATTGCAACCGAGTGCCACACACTAAAATTTATGCTTTATTCACTGTATGTGTGTGTGTGTGTGTGTCTGTTTATAGATGATTATCCAATACGGAATTTTAGGCTCCTTCCAAATGAATATGTCCTCTATCTCATCTTTTCTAAATAGACTCTTTCAATTACTTGGTGTCATTTTTAAGCCTTTATTACAATAGACTTCCACAGACTACACTTACAAGTCTGTATACCCTTTTCAGTATGGGTGTATGGGTGTTTTTATCCGTTATCCATTATGAAATTTTAGGATTGTTCCGCACAAACACCTTCTCCCTTTTTTACACCTGTCAGACTCACAAGCAACAACCAAATCTGCCTGAACCATTCCAATCGAGCAATCGTTGAGAAAAGTCAGTCTCATCTCTGCTTTATTCTAGCAGTAACTTCACCTTGAATATTCTACTGCTAAACCCGATTTAAAGATTAAAAACTGCCCACGACACAACACACGCCCACTCTCGCTCTCTGGCATTTCTGAAAATAGATGGGAGAGAGAAACGCTACGCTGCACATATTAATGTCAATATGTTTTGCCATTTTTTATGGGGGGGGTGGGGAGAACAAATGCTGAACTGAACACGATTTCAACATGACCAAGCCGCTCATCATTTCCGAAAGAACGGATCTGGGATTAAGCTAAGGGCACGGAATCAGCGTGCAGTATTTCTTTTATGATGTAACACCTGGCATTAAATGAGGAGCGCATTGTTAATTGGCATTCAGAATGCGAAAGCCTAACACGAATTTCTTTTGTTGACACGGAAATCTAAATAAGCAGATATAAATCAAGTGTTTGTGTGATTACATTTTGTGTGATTACATTCTTATGTATATATAATGTATATATAATATATATATATATATATATATATATATATATATATATATATATATATATATATATATATATATATATATAATATATGTTTATAGGTCTACCTCAGTCAAATTCGTAAGTGCAACAAGATGTGTATCATAAAAAATATTCGACCATGCATGAAAATAAGAAAATAAAAATAAAAAAACAGGTAATCTAATGACAGTTCTAAAACTAGAAATCACCAATATAACATCAAATCGCTCCAGAAATACACCTCATGAAATATTCATGGCCGAGGTTGAGACGCAAAAGCTCATGGGTGAATGCTTCTCTCATTCTTATGCGACATCACACTCTCCAAAAATATACAGCCGAGAGAGAGAGAGAGAGAGAGAGAGAGAGAGAGAGAGAGAGAGAGAGAGAGAGAGAGAGAGAGAGAGAGAGAGAGGTAAGCTCCTAAATCCATAAAATAGACAAACATTATCATATTAGGAAGGGAGAGAGAGAAAGAGAGAAGTAACGTAACCACCTATAACCTGTCATAGACAAACACTATTATATTCAGAAGAGAGAGAGAGAGAGAGAGAGAGAGAGAGAGAGAGAGGCTACCTCCTAAAACCATATAATAGACAAACATCATATTAGGAAGAGAGAGAGAGAGAGAGAGAGAGAGAGAGAGAGAGAGAGAGAGAGAGAGAGAGAGAGAGAGAGAGAGGTAACTTCTTATAACTATGTCATAGACAAACACAATAATATTAGAGAGAGAGAGAGAGAGAGAGAGAGAGAGAGAGAGAGAGAGGGTAACCTCTTATAACAATGTCCTAGACAATCACTATCATACGAGAGAGAGAGAGAGAGAGAGAGAGAGGTACTTACTCACTGCACGCTTAAATTCCTTAGATCCGGTCAGATCTTTGTACATGAAACATTTTGTTCCATAAATCAAAAACAAACAGTCGATGCATTTCTCCAGTTCATAAAATTCATCTTTACATCTTCCCAACATCCAAATATGCTACAGCAATCCCTGCCATAATCTGCCGTCCTCAGCTTCTCTATTTTCGTATTAATGGCCTGAGTTGGTATCGGCGTAAATGTTACAACTGGAAACACGCGAGATTCTGAGGAAACTCTACGGAAATCCCATTACGTTTTTCCCGCCTGCGGATGAGATGAGTAAATGCGGAAATCTATGGCTCCCGCGTAAAGCCCGAAGACCAGATCCGGCTAAAAAAAGGCTGTGGTATGATATTCTACTGGCTGTTGTTACTGTGATATTTTATTTATTTGTTTGTTTTTATTTACACAGTTATTTTGGGCTTATATTTCATGAGAAGTTTAAAGATAAAAACTTATTATGGATAATGTTATATATATATATATATATTATATATATATATATATATATATATATATATATATATATATATATATATATATATATATATATATATATATAATATATAATTGAATAACCCAATAAAATAAAATACTCCCAGGGTTATATAAGGCTATATGTGTAGTTTGTGTGTGTGTGTGTGTGTGTAAGATTACACAAAACTTAAAGAGCGATATATACCTAAATTACAGCCTCATACCTCTTCAAAAAAAAAATTAAGGTCTGAAAACATCCCAAAGATTTAAATATAATAAAAACAACAAGTGTGGCACCAAGCCTAACATGTTTCCAGTTCCCTTTCTTATCTGTTTCAGTTCAAGTAATCCCCTGAGACTAATTTACCCGACAAAAAAAAAAAAAAAAAAAAATACTTCTCCCCGAAATGAAATTGTGTTTCGTTTGGCCAAACTCTCTTCCGTTCCAGCTGGTGGAACGGACGTTTGTGTAATGGAATTCCCCGGTGTTCCGTTTCGCTGTGTGGAACTTTTGAACTTGTTCACTAAAGAGCATAAATTCTCTTTACCCACTCCTTTCTGCTCTCTCTCTCTCTCTCTCTCTCTCTCTCTCTCTCTCTCTCTCTCTCTCTCTCTCTCTCTCTCTCTCTTCAGTGTGTGTTTTTAATATGAGTATAATGGTTCCGTTAAACTGGTCTCTCTCATCTGACATCCAGCCATTCTGGGATGTTAGTTAAAATTTAATATCCTTAGCTAATCTTTCTCTCTCTAATAATAATAATAATAATAATAATAATAATAATAATAATAATAATAATGTGAGTGTGCAGTGTGCTCTTTCAGGTGTGTTCTTATTTGTATAATGATTCGCTTTATATTCTGTATAAGATTAATTCCAGCCATTACAGCCATGTTTTCAATTTAATAAGCTAATAATAATAATAATAATAATAATAATAATAAAATATGCATGTACGTAAGTAAGTATGTATGCATGTATGTATGTATGTACGTATTACACACATACTGTCCATTACGATAATACAATGACATTATCAGGAAAGCTGGTGGTCTCATTATCGACCAGTAAAACAATGACAGATTTCCTCGTCTTTATCTTTGACTATTTTACAAACGCAAAAAGTAAAGTATTCCCGACATTTATTTCATTTATATTTCTGAGAGATAAATAAACATTAAAGGTTCGTCTCGTTCTCTGACTGCCAGGCTATTCTCAATTGGATTACCCAGGTGGCTGGAACATAATTTGAATCCGTGCTTGTGTCTTGTTAATTCAGTAAAGCCTTACGAATCTATCTGCATTGCTTTACACACACGTCAAATTATTACGGAAATTCATTTCTCGAGCGTTTGAATTCCTCAGGCGTCTGCTGTCATACCTGTTTATTTACGAAACGCCTTTGGCTGCAATGTTATTTGAACTTCGCATTTCGAGAAATATATATTAAAAACGCTCTGACGATTTGCACGTCCAAGAAGTTATATTTTAGAAAATTGTTAAAGGGGATTGGAAAATTATTATAAATGATTAATATCTGTTGGTTTAAAGGTTATATAGAAAGGGTTTTATCAACAAGTTATTCTTTATTTTATAAAATGCTGAATGACATTCAGGTATGTTTTTATCAGCACACTTCTTCAAAACATGAGTAAACCATTCTTAATATTTCGTTTTCAAGTATCAAAACATCAATTTATGTCTGAAAAATAGTATTTAACCATAAATTCTACAATTCAAACATATCAACAAAATGTTTACAGACCGCATACAATCATAACAGTCTATTATCCTGAGTACCCATCAATCATCTCTGCAACTGTTTACAAACATTTTGTACACCAATACCGCCGCTTAACTCACGTCTTATATAACCTCGCTAACGAGGCCGTTGACTCTTACAAAAAGTCCGCACCGATGCTTCAAAATAACGCCTATTGGTTTCTCAT
>NC_089789.1:44506105-44538605 GCF_040412425.1 Macrobrachium rosenbergii | reverse complement strand
ACTTCCACTTGGATAAACGTCAGAGAATTCTAAGGAATCCCTGACCCCAGAGACCAGCTGCTGCTCTTGGCTCAGAAGAAGAGAAATCTTCTTTAGCAACAGAAGGTCGGAGGGTAAGCAGTGTCATTTCTTTGTGGGAATGTCAAAGTGTTGACGCACTTTGAAACCTGCCCAATATTAGCCCGCCCACTCTGTTAGCTTAGGTGGTGGGTGGTTAGTCAGCTTTGAGGGGTTTTAGTCATATTGGAAAGGATGATGGGCTAGCAACCTCATTCCAATAGAGGTGGTTATTATTTATTAAGTGGTAATTGTATCTTACAATCTTTCCTTTTCAGTTATTCGTAAAATTGTTAAGCTTTTGCGTGACGAATTGTTTGTTGATTTTTTCTAATAGTGGAGTGGTAATTCAAAAATATATAAATATATATATATATATATATATATATATATATATATATATATATATATATATATATATATATATATTTATATATATATATATATATATATATATATATATATATATATATATATATATATATATATATATATATATATATATATATATATATATATATATATATATATATATATATATATATATATATATATATATATAATATATATATATATATATATATATATATAATATATATATATATATATATATATATATATATATATATATATGAAACTCTTGAAACAGACTACAGGACCCAGATGAAATATGAAACTACACCGTGAAACTGAACTAAACAGGCAAAACGAGAAAATGCGTTTCACTCTCCTGAGAGAGAGAGAGAGAGAGAGAGAGAGAGAGAGAGAGAGAGAGAGAGAGAGAGAGACCATTGGGAGAGCAAGGAAATGTCCCCGCCATTGTTGAAGAGCCAATGGTCCTTCATCTCCATTAGGGCAACACTTCTGTTGGGCTTCCCTTCTAATATGACATTATTAGGCTCTTTCTACCGGGGGAGAGAGAGGCGGGTGGGGGGGGGAGGGGAGGGGAGGGGAGGGGGAGGGGGGGAGAGGAGAGGGAAGAAGGGGGGAGGGTCTGTGTGTAAAAGGGTTGGATGGAACTCGATTAAAAGTTTGTTTTGCTAAATGCCTAGTTTTTTATATATATATATATATATATATATATATATATATATATATATATATATATATATATATATATATATATATATATATATATATATATATATATGCATGCACCCCACAATGAAGATGAAGGAGAAACCAGAGGAAAAGGAAATAGAGTTCTTAATTTGTCCCAACAGTTTCGCCCTCCATCAGGCCTCTTGGGTGCATCAGAATATTTTATCTTCGTGATTGAGAAGAATACAACTAAATATATATATATATATATATATATATATATATATATATATATATATATATATATATATATATATATATATATATATATATATATATGTATTTTTTTTCTTGTAGTGTAAAGTGTTTTTTTATGTGGATTTTTCTTATGATGACACAACGTCTTTTCTATATAAAAACAATTTTCAGGAGAAAAACGTTAAATCATTTTACAGTATATAGGAAAGAGAAAAAAAATTATTTGAAAAATTGCATCTTATACACTTACGTTCGTTTTCGAATATAAAATATATGTTTTCTACCAATATGCAGTATTACGTTGTATATAATATAAACAAGCAACTGATTTCAAAGAGGTATTTGGAATGAAGAACTTACCCTTGACCCTAGAACGTTAAATATATATTCTAAATAAACATTATTAAATGATATATAACCTAAAAATTCCCTTTCACTTCGAGATATCTAATCCTGTCCTAAAAAAAAAGAAAGATTTTTTCTTCCAAAAAAGTAATACTGAAAAGCTATAAGTATGATCCTTTGATCTGGAGGCGCGTCGAGAAGAGAGAGAGAGAGAGAGAGAGAGAGAGAGAGAGAGAGAGAGAGAGAGAGAGAGAGAGAGAGAGAGAGAATCCTTTCTAATTTTTCCTATAGGAAATCATACCCTCAACATCGCCTACGGAAATCCCATTGATGCAAAGCATCAAAGACTCGAGAGGGAGGCATTAGAGATTGTAAAAGACACTCCCTTCCTTTTTTCTGAAGGCTTCTAACTGGAGTAGAATTACTTTCATTAAGAAAATGAAGACTGGTTAGAAACTGTATGGGAGTTTGATGTTACAAAGGAATATGCATGCATGTATGTATGTATGTATGCATATATGTATGTATGTATGTATATATATGCATATATATATACATATATATATATATATATATATATATATATATATATATATATATATATATATATATATATATATATATATATATATATATTATATAAAACGCCTCCTTGAAATATGAGGCTGCAGAAAAATGCCTCGTCGCGAATGGAAAGTTTTCGAACAGGAAATTATCTTCCCCGACCTCGGAAAGTCTACAAATCCCTGAGGAAATTGATATAGACTGAGGACCTTATTTCACTGGCTGATAAAAGAAAAAATTATAATAAAGGTGACTCATACCAAAGTTCTCTTGAAAAATTCACAGAAAACATGAAGTCAAGTTTTTTTTTTTTTTCTCAAGGAGATGTGAATGTATTCATCTGTCTAGTTCATTTTCTCTCTCTCTCTCTCTCTCTCTCTCTCTCTCTCTCTCTCTCTCTCTCTCTAATATACACACACATCCCTCGTCCCTCAGGTACCGAGAATGAAATAACAAGGAATTTATATTCATTCATATCTCTGAAATCTATATTTATGCTCTCTCTCTCTCTCTCTCTCTCTCTCTCTCTCTCTCTCTCTCTCTCTCTCTCTCTCTCTCTCTCTCTATCTCGTCCATCAGGTACAAAGAGTGAACTAATAAGGAATTTGTATTCATTTATGACCCTGAAATCTATATTTATTCTCTCTCTCTCTCTCTCTCTCTCTCTCTCTCTCTCTCTCTTCTCATCCGTAGTGGACAGAGAAATGGAATAACAAGGAATAGAGGATTTACATCTCGAAACTTTACATTTATTCTCTCTCTCTCTCTCTCTCTCTCTCTCTCTCTCTCTCTCTCTCTCTCTCTCTCTCTCTCTCTCTCAAATTAATTATTTGATCGTGTTGTTGATATCTGGTTCGCTATTCTCTTCGTCTACGCTTAACTGAAGAAAACAAAAAGTTTATGGTTGATATCAAGTTCTTGGTAGGAATTCAACCAACTTGGTTGCATAAAATTGCACGTTTATGTCAAAAAACAACCCTAATTTCCATTTGTTTTGAATTTGTTAAAGATAATTACTGTGCAACTTACCAAATGTTATGTAACATTTGAGTGTCAGCTGGTTAACGCGTAGGAGTATGCCTCAAGAAATTAATTACAGAATAGCGCTAGTGTACAATTAACCAATCAGTAATTATTCTGCAATATGATTTAATTCTACTACAACATCGAGTCAGTGTGAAAATAATTATTCAATAATTATTCCACAATATTCATTATTTCATTTGGTGTGGCAACTTACTTTTTAATTTTCATCATTATTTTCATGCGACTGTATAGGAACTGTTTAGAGATAGCACGTTGGAAAAGAGAGAGAGAGAGAGAGAGAGAGAGAGAGAGAGAGAGAGAGAGAGAGAGAGAGATCAGTTTTGGGAAGATGACTTCTGTAGGTACAGATATGACCAGTGGAGAGAGAGAGAGAGAGAGAGAGAGAGAGAGAGAGAGAGAGAGAGAGAGAGAGAGAGAGAGGGTGTATAATATATAGGAAGATGTAGGTACAGATATGGCCACCGAGAGAGAGAGAGAGAGAGATAACGTGTAAATTTCGTTAAATCTTGCTTTCATAACTCCTAGTCAAATCAAACCATGCACAACCATGCACACACACACACACACACACACACACACACACACACACACACACAAGCAAATGCTGTTAGTACGACGACAGGACCAGTTAGGTCGTACCTTCCTAATGCCCAGAAAAAGGTACCCATATTCCAAAATCTCACAAAAAGGACATACTAATATTCACGTAGGGTAGCCCTAGGCTGAATGAAGGCCCCTACAAACGATGGTTTCAATACCCAAAAGACAAAATCATGGGTGGGTATATATAGCTTATTTGTATATAGATATACTCGACGCTATTCTTTCATATAAACCTATGACTGATAATATATTCTAGACAACATACAAAGAAGACTGTCAATAATCTTTAAATAATTATCCACATTTGGTTTTGCCCACCAACCGCCTAACTCCTGGGACACCCGAAACCTTAAATTCTATAAAGAAATCATGAAAAGTGACATCAGATGCCCCCTACCCCTATTTTCTTTTACGAAAAAAGCCACGGCTCCCCTCACCATAGACTTTTCACCCGAGACTTTTCAGACTTTTTAGAAAACCTTCCTGTTTGGAAGGATTTCCTACAGATCGATGCCAATTCGAACCCCAGATTGAAAAGAATATTTTTTTTGTTAAAGTTTAGAATAAAGTTTTACATCGAAACAGCTTCGCAGGAAACGGAAAACATTTTTGAAGATTTTATAGACATGACACTTTTTGTTGTTTACGTATTTTAGTCTGTAATAAAAGCGTAAGAACGAAAGTTCTTTTATAAGTTTTTGTTTAACCATGCGTAATTAGATTTAACGATGAATACAATAAACAGAATTAGGTTGAATTCATTTCTGAATGGCGAATATCATTTGTCACTAGCTGGGATTTAATTTGAAAGTAATTACGTCTGACTTTTTCGCATATTTGTTTATTGTTTTTTTTTTAGCTACCGTGGGTCTATACAAGATGCATTTATCATTTATGATAAGACTTACAGTTGTTTATGCAGAGTAGTTAATCGGTATCGCATTAGTTCAAATAAGAATTAATATAAGGTTTGTTCAATATATATATATATATATATATATATATATATATATATATATATATATATATATATATATATTATATATATATACACTTGACAGTAAATTCAAAAACAATTTCAATAAAGAAAAGGTTTAAACTCTCCGTTTTTATTCTCTCTCTCTCTCTCTCTCTCTCTCTCTCTCTCTCTCTCTCTCTCTCTCTCTCTCAAAAGGAAAAGAAGTCTAAGATGACAGGAATGGTTGAGAGTTTTTCTAGAATAAGCAAAAAAAGAGAGAAAGAGAGAAGAGAGAGACAGAGAGAGAGACAGAGAGAGAGAGACAGAGAAATTTTTTATCCGATGATTTTTTAAAGAAACGAACGGATATTCTAAGCCAAATGAGAGAGAGAGAGAGAGAGAGAGAGAGAGAGAGAGAGAGAGAGAGAGAGAGAGAGAGAGAGAGAGAGAAAACACTCGCCCATCCATTCAAATTCGGAAGAACGTTCCAAAACAGAGAGAGCAAAATATTTCTCAAAAAATCGGGAGGCTAGAACTCTAGACAAAACGAATGAATATATATTTTTTTCCCGGATTTCCGTTGATAGGGAATAGAGATGAACTTGTCTGCAAAACAAGAGATGTCAGAATGGCAAATATGATCTGTTTTTTTTTTTTTTTTACTCTTTTTTCAGTTTTCTGTAAAAGAAAACTATTGTGCCGGCTTTGTCTGTCCGTCCGCGCCTTTTTTCTGTCCGCCCTCAGATCTTAAAAACCATTGAGGCTAGAGGGCTGCAAATTTGTATGTTGATCATCCATCCTCCAATCACCAAACATACCAAATTGCAGCCCTCTAGCCTTAGTAGTTTTTATTTTATTTAAGGTTAAAGCTAGCTATAATCGTGCTTCTGACAACGATATAGGACAGGCCACCACGGCCGCCTGAAAGTTTCATGGGCCGCGGCTCATACAGCATTGTACCGAGACCACCAAAAGATAGATCTATTTTCGGTGGCCTTGATTATACGCTGTACAGAAAACTCGATTGCGCTGAAGAAATTCCGGCGCATTTTTTACTTGTTTTTTTTTTCAGAATGAACAGGAGAATTGGTAGCTGTTATTTTTCAGGACTAATAAATGAAAGGTTTCCAAGTTTGACAAATCGAATTCGAATTTGATTTTATAATGAATATGTAGGAATATCTATTTCAAATATTCTATTAATTACCAAGAAGTATTATGCACAGCAGACTGCGTAATATCCTGGTGAAAATACAGTGGAATTTCTAAAAAAATATTCAGTTAATTACCACCAAGTATTATGCGCAGCTGATCGAATAATATCCAGGTGAAAAAACTATTGAATTTCTAATATCAATATTCAGTTATTTACCTAAAAATATATATAGCTGGTTGAGTATTATCCTGGTGAAAAAACAATAGATTTTCTAATATAAATATGAAGTTATTTGCCCAGAAACATTATACACAGCTGGTTGAATAATATCCTGGTAAAAAAAAATGAAATTTATATTAAAATTATTCAATTATCTACCCAGAAATATTATATCCAGCTGATTGAATAATATCCTGATGAAAAAACAATAGATTTTCTATTAAAAATATTCAGTTATCTACCCAGAAATATCATATCCAACTGATTGAATAATACCCTGACGAAAAAACAATAGATTTTCTAATAAAAATACCGAGTCATTTACCCAGCTGGTTGTGTAATGCCCTCATGAAAATACTACAGATTTTGAGGAGGACCTGAAACCTCGTACCATTCCAGAAAGAAAATGAACTGACACCGAACGCATTTCAAAATTCCGTTTATTGTTTCACGCTTCTGCAAAGCAATGATTTCTATCTTTTTATAATGAAAGAACGACTCCGCTGATTACCCTGTACGCCAACACGAAGATTTCGAGAGGTCGGTATCAAACTTGTTCTTTTCTTTTGGGGGGGAGGGGATGGGATGTAGGTTTATATATCCAGCGAAGTCAATGAAAAACTGATTTATTTTTATTCTCCTTTTTACGACGTCTCCTGAGGGGTCAGCGGTCATTATCATTAATATGATGATATATGACGTATTATTTTCCGTTATAAAAGTGAGAATACGGGTGTATTGTATCGCATGTAACCTACTATAATTAATTAAGGCTAAAATGGAAAGGAAATTAAAAACTGTAACTGAATATTATTCATATAAGATTATATGTAAAACCAATTATGTATATTGCAGTTTCATAACCCATTGTTATTAATACATTTTTACTTCCATTGAACAAAATAAAAAAATTTCTCTCGGTTTAAGATAAATTTTTCATTTATAGGAAGATGTTTAAGATAATTAGTATAATTTATAGGAGAGAGAGAGAGAGAGAGAGAGAGAGAGAGAGAGAGAGAGAGAGAGAGAGAGAGAGAGAGAGAGAGAGAGCGGGAGGGAAGATGAGTACAGATATGGAGAGAGAGAGAGAGAGAGAGAGAGAGAGAGAGAGAGAGAGAGAGAGAGAGAGAGCTCCGCTAAGTAACACGTTCCCAGGTGGAGTTTTTGTTACAGCAAACCCCTTTGACTTTAAAGCATCACTAAAATAGCGTTTAATGTTTAGTCTCGTAAACGAGTTATTAATTAGTTTAGAAGACTTTTGTCACTGAATCATTCTGAATACATGTTCCATAAAACAAAAATAAAATATTAGATATAAAAGCAACAAAAATAATATTGACAAAACTTATAATGGCGTGATAGCTTACTACTTTGAAAATATATCTATTATATATATTCAATCTAGAACTTGATTTTTGTTAGCGAACTTTACATTATTATTATTATTATTATTATTATTATTATTATTATTATTATTATTATTATTATTATTATTATTCAAAAGATGAACCCAATTCATGTGGAGCAATCCGTCAAGGGCCAATCACTTGAAATTCAATCTTCCCAAAAATATAATGTTCATCTGAAAGAAGTAACGGAAGATAATGGGATATACACACAGACGAAATCAGTTATTTAAAAATTAATAAATAAACAGATAAAAAAATGTAAGTATATGAAAAGAATACAAGGTTCCATTTGGACAACTCATTAAGAGAGGCTGTTCCCCAGTCCAACAGTCCAACGGAATAAAGGACATCTGGAACGGAGAAGTTCGGCAACGAGGCGCTTACGTCGCGATAAGGTAATTATTTATAAACGCCCTATGAACGCATACAGAACGCTGCTGCATTAAAACGCTGTCCATTTACCGTAAAAAAAAAAAGAACTTCCAAGTTCCTACGAGCTCAGCGATCGTAATTTACTGTACGTCATTATCGTAAAATCAAGCGATTTGGTTAACCGGGTGATATTATGGCTCATAAGAGCTAATGACAGCAATAAAGGTCCTTCACGCGTGTTTGCTCCTAAACCTCATAAAACCCGATGATCATTTGCTAATGGCAGTTCGATATTTCCTCTCCTAATCACATATTGAGCGGATGAGCTCACGGAGTTTTTTTTTTTAAAGCTGTCCGTTTTCAATTGCTTTTTATTTTTTTTTTTAGTTTGATATTCCCTCTCGTAATCATATATTGAGCGGATGAGCTCACGGAGTTTTTTTTTTTTTTTTAAGCTGTCTGTTTTTAATTGCTTTTTATTTTTTTAGTTCGATATTTCCTCTCGTAATCATATATTGAGCGGATGAGCTCACGGAGTTTTTATTTTTGGAAACTGTTTTCAATTGTGTTTTATTTTTTTTATCCTAACTGAATAATTTTTTTTTTGTCGGAAGTTGACTGTGTTCTGTCTTGCAACAGATCACTGAGATATATATATACGTGATGATCCTATATGCATTCAGCCAGGAGGACAAGAAATGACTTGAGCCAAGCACTTTCATGCATTTCTACACCTCACAAGGGTTCAGGTACAATGGCAAGGCCTAACAACCTACTTGTTTGAAAACACCCTTCGTTAAAATTTCGTCAACTTTATGTAAACCTAGGCTGATGTTTAACAAAATGTCGCAGTCCTTTTTAATTATACAAGATTCTATTAAATTTCGTTTTACTAAATCTCTGCAAAACATAATTTCCTTCGATTCTTTCCAATTAATGACCATGGTTACAGTTATTTGCATGTCAAAATAATAATAATAATAATAATAATAATAATAATAATAATAATAATAATAATAATAATAATAATAATAATAATTTTCATATGAAATATGTCTGGCACAACTAATGCTTGAAAAATATAGTCCACACTTTCTAGAGATAATTCCTTTCGTACTGAATAATAATAATAATAATAATAATAATAATAATAATAATAATAATAATAATAATAATAATAATAATAATAATAATTTGTGTAATAAAAATCCAGTTATATAGTAAATATATTACTATGTAAAATATGTAAAATAAACCATAGACTTTCGAACACAGTCCAAGTGTTCGAAAGTCTTTGGTTTATTTTACATATTTTATATAGTAACATATTTACTACATAATTGAGGATTTTTATTACACATTTTTTTCACGAAATTGTGAATCTGTTAGCAATAACAATAACGATAAAATTGCCAATCAAAACAGGCCCTCAAGTCATAATGTTTGGTACCAAAAACCCATTCTTCTTCGAGTAATAATCTGGGATTTCGTTCATAAAACGAAATGCAGCTGGATAACTACAATCCTCACTTCTGGGATTATTTAAAGTGGCGAGCTCAAGAGCTTTCTGCAATTGCCTGATTTCGAGCGAGTCAGGTTATCACGCGAGAAGACAGAAGCCATTTCCTTTGCGCGTGAGGACTTCAGTGGAGATTTAAGTTTAATTACAAAACTCGACGACTGCGAGAGACTTAAATCCTGCTTTCCAACCTCTCTCTCTCTCTCTCTCTCTCTCTCTCTCTCTCTCTCTCTCTCTCTCTCTCTCTCTCTCTCTCATGTGTTCATGATGTCATTCACTCTGGGAAAATTACAACGTAGATGAAAAATTGATAATGCAGCAAAACAGATCCATGAATTCAATCAGGAGAAACAATATGCAAGCAGAATTTTTAAATGGAACTTGTCCACAGGCATTTTTGATTTTCTGTTCAAATATATGCAGTCTAGAATACACACATTTCATGTGAATATTTTATGGCTCTGATCAACGATAATAAATAAAAAGCAATATTTCAGACACCTCGAATAAAATATACAATACATTTCTCAAAGCTTGTCTTACATTTTGATTTAGCAGAATATTTTTTATCCTTTTTTTTTATCTTATAAAATAATCTAAAATAAAACTCATGTTTCAGTTCGTATCACAGAAAAATATGAAACGTAATCACTTGCACGGTTTCATCACCAAAGGAATATTAAAAAGAAGGGGAATCCCCGGATTTGGGTAATCGCTATTAAATGCTCTTCTTACGAGCTGGTCAGATTGGATTTAACCTACGGATTTAACCTACATCCAGTGGTGACCTTTAGAATGCAATTAAAAACATTCAAATTGTGCACGTACATCTCACTTGAGTGGTAAATTCACACTATCATTCACTAATTCAAGAAAGATTCCTCGGAGACTGATATCCTATTGATTATTCTCTGCTTTTCGCAAGAGTGACATTTTAGCATTATTACCATCATCCAAAATGTTCGAATAAATTATTACACGAATGAGGCTAATCTTGCATTGTCATACAAAAGATGAAGTAATTCGAGAATTATCCAACAGAAGAAGAAGTTTTTCAAGAATGATCATCCACTTGTCGTTTTACTGAAGAGCATGAAAACACTACCATTGATTGACTTTGATTATGACTGAGCATGGTATTAACTACCCAAAGAATGGTTGTCAATAAATGTGTGTGTGTATTTATATATATATATTAACTATGTATATATATATATATATATATAAATATATATATATATATATATATATATATATATATATATATATATATATATATATATATATATATATATATATATATATATATATATACATATATATATATATATATATATATATATATATATATATATATATACATATATATATATACATACACACACACACACACACACACACATTATATATATATATATATATATATATATATATATATATATATATATATATATATATATATATATATATATATATATATATATATATATATATATATATATATATATATATATATATATATATATATATATATATATACATATACATTATGTCTCACATCAAAGAAAACTCTTACGAATCTTGACATGAAAATTAGATATTTCTCACAAGGATATGAAAAATACGAATTAAGCCCTCATAATAAGGAATACAAGGCATACGTCTACATTTTTATTTTCGAGAAAACATCATTTATATGCAAAGAACCTCCACTGACGGACCACACAAAGAGAATCCCGGAAAACGCATCCTACTTTCGAGACTGTCATTTCAAACCGGGATTTTCTGTGAAAGGAAAAATGAAAAAAAACTCTTTCAATCTGAGGCCAGCGGTCATGTTTGAATATCCTGACAAAAGAAGGCCCCAGCCCTTCGGGAATGTTTCCTTTCCCACGAAATCATATTGACATTAACTCTAAACCTTCCTTTTCTGTAAGAAAGTTGCTTATTTTTAAAGGTATTTTATTCTTGAATAAGAGTAATTTTATGAAGACATCGCTGAGATACAAAGAAATTTTTTTAAAATTCTCCTACGTCTCGTGCAGATATCTGTCGCATGGTAAGTTCTCTTCAGAAACTGAAAAAGAAGACTCATCAGTGGCAGTCCGAACGCCCACACTCCCCACACCCCCGCCCCCAAAGCCTCTAAACAACACCGTTCCCCCCCACCCCAACCAACAAAAAGTTTTCCCAATTCATGAATCTCGTTGACCGCTACCTAGGCAATGTTGAAATGCTACAATCGGGGTGAAAAAATATTGCAGGACCTCATTTTATTTTCGCGTTTTGATCCATATGCAAATATGCCACGTTACGTGAATATACAAAACTACAGTAACGGGAAAATATTGTGTGTGTGTGTGAGAGAGAGAGAGAGAGAGAGAGAGAGAGAGAGAGAGAGAGAGAGAGAGAGAGAGATTTTATGATAAAATGAGAGGAATGTTATACAACATATTTATATCTTATCACTGTCAGTCACAGAGAGAGAGAGAGAGAGAGAGAGAGAGAGAGAGAGAGAGAGAGAGAGAGAGAGAGAGAGAGAGAGATTTTATGAGTAAACATGAGACATAGAATATTATACAAAAATATATTTATATCTTATCGCTGTGTCAGTCAAAGGAGAGAGAGAGAGAGAGAGAGAGAGAGGGGGAGAGAGAAAGCGAGAGATATCAGCTTACAAAAGTAAACTTTTCCATCTCTCCTTTTTGAAATATTATACTTCCTCTAATCCACGCTACAGGGAACAGAAATAAAGAACAAAACAAAGATAAAAACCCATGATTTTTTCACCTCCATGAGTGCTCATATGTCCGAGCTGAAAACAAAACTTGGTTTCCGAGTTTTTAAAATAACGTTCTACACAGCCATGATAAATTGGTAAATCAATAGATAAATGGATAAAATTATGAAGAAATTGGTATAACACAGGGACCAATTCTAACAGCGGAAGTTCACTGTTAAAATGCAACTTATGAAAAATTAACAAACAAGAGGCCATCTGTCGATGGTCCAAGAAGTCACGACAGCTAATTCGTAACTAAAACCTCTCTCTCTCTCTCTCTCTCCTCCGAACATCGTCTGCAAGAAGACGGACTCCCTGTCTCCGAGGAAGCGAATTCTCCCCCAAAGGAGGGCGAAGCGAAGCAATCTTAAGAGTGCCTTGGGCCTACGGATGATGAGGTTCCGAAATTCACTTAGCAGCCCTCGCTTAATATGCTCCAGCACTCCCCAAAACTTTCTTTTTTTCTTAAAATTGGGAGAATTACTTGTGTTAAGCGTTATTCTTTTTAAAATGTTTTTCTGCTTAGTGCTGTAATCGTAGATGATTTTTCTAATTTGTCACAATGCTAGAATAGGCATGTTTTTGAAATTCACTTGGCAATACTTCCTAATATGCTTCAGTGACTTCCAGGAAAAACATTTTTTTTTTAAATTTGGAGAATTACTTACATTAAATGCTATTCTTTTCATGATTTTTTTCTGGTTATTATTGTAATTGCAGATCATTTTTCTAATTCTCAGACTGCTAAAATAGAAAGAATGTTTCTGAAATTCTCTTAGCAATATTTCCTACTATGCGTCAGTGGCTCCCTAAAACATTTTTTTCCTAAAATTTGGAGAATTACATTAGTTAAATGTTATTCTTCTTAAAACGTTTCCCTGCTTAATATTGTAACTGAAAGTAATTTTTAAAAATTCTCGTACTGCTAGAACAGGAGGTCTGCTAGTTCTGAAATTCACTTAGCAATAATTCCTAATATGCTTCAATAACTTCTGTAAAAGTATTTTCTTAAAATTAGAAGAATTACTTACGTTAAATGTGATTCTTTTTTAAAAAAAAAATTCTGTTCAGCACTATAATTGTCTCTGTTGCTTTTTAATAGACACAATGTTAAAATAGGTCTAGTTTTGAAATTCACTCAGCACCCTTTGCTAAGATACTCGAACTTTGGAGAATTACTTACATTAAATGTTATTCCTTTTCCAATATCTTTCTGCTTAGTATTGAAACTGGTCTTCAATTTAATGGAAATCTCAACCCTAAGGTCACCTATGTCCTTTGGAATATTTATTGTCTTTGAAACTAAACTAGGAGCTAGAAAGAAAAACGATTATTCCCAATGATTTCGCCATCACGTCATACCAAACTGACTCCCATTCAAAGGTGTAAGACCACACCAATATCGACTGCTAATCCTGCAGAAGCGAAAGAAAGACTATCCATTATGAGTCTTTGAAGTCAATGGGAACTAAGCCACAAAGACTTCGACCTTAATTCTGGAGTGGGGAGGGGGAGGGACCGCCTTTCCACAATGATACCGAGATGAATCTGTATCACTTTGGGATGCTGCTGTTACTGAGACGCATTGGAGAGCTTCGTGTTTGAAGTCTCTGATATTGCTTAATAGGAACTAAACCAGCCAAACATCAATGCATCGCCACAAAGAGAGAGAGAGAGAGAGAGAGAGAGAGAGAGAGAGAGAGAGAGAGAGAGAGAGAGAGAGAGAGAGTGCATTAGGATTAATAGGCATCGTTATATACCCAAGCTTAAAAACGAATGTGTATCGTTCTATTTCTGCCGAATTCGTGTTGAAATTTCGCAGATAACAGAGAGAGAGAGAGAGAGAGAGAGAGAGAGAGAGAGAGAGAGAGAGAGAGAGAGAGAGAGAGAATCGTATTGCTGTTACAAATACTTGCACAGACAGCTGAACTATGCACAGTTATGCACGCTTATTTACTTGTAGATTGCGTATGTATGCTAGCACGTTTGAATGTTCATTTTTTGCATGTTTTTGGCAATTCATTTATGGATGTAAGGCTCCAATATTATTATTTCTAATATAAAGTATATTCATCCGCTTCCTTGTAAGTGTCTCCAGGTTACTGGATCAGCAATGAATGTTATAATCTACAAAATTAGCTAATGAAGAATAATCTTATGGGGACGATGCAGTATTTCGAAAATTTTTGGAACGCATTTAATAAATTTATGTATCAATAAATTTATAGAATTGTAAAACGATGACAATGGTCTATAATTACTATTATCAAACACGAAGCCTTTTCTGTGAAATGATAAAAGATATTGCATATATTTCTGTCCTTCCGTTAAAACAAGTAAGATAAAAAAAAAATTCCGGAAAGTACAAATATGATTCAAGTTACTGTATTCATAAAACGAAGACAGTGGTTTGTAAATGCTATTATTATTTTAATGTAAAAACAGATATTCCATATATTTCCTCCTTCTACTGAAAGAAAAACATTTAAGCATTTCTAACATAAAAAAAATAAAATCCAGAAAAATATACTCTAACATAAAAAAATTAAATCCAGAAAAATATATATAGAGTATATATTTATGAAATCTTGAAAATCGTTTGTAAATACTGTTATTAAAAACGAAGGATTTTTTTTTGTAAAGTAACAACAGATATTGCATACATTGTCATCTTTCTACTGAAACAAAAACATTAAAAAATTACTAAAAAAGGAAAATGAAAATCTAGAGGAAGTACGAACTAAAAATCATTCCCTCCTCGGAAGGATCATGACACCAGCCAGTCAAAGAGAAAGCAGAAGGTAAAAGGGGGTGGGGGTGGGGGAGGGGGTTAGATGGGGAATTAGAGAATAAAGCAAAAGCATCCATGTGCTTTGGCGCGTGCCTTTCCTTTGCCTGGAATTAATTATCCCTGCCTGAAAGACACTCTCCTCTCTGGTGTTCAAGAAGGCATTTCTAATGGAAACGCTGGAACAGAAACAAAAGCTTTCTCTTGTCTGTCTCTTTCTCTCTCTCTCTCTCTATCGCTCTTTCTCTCTCTCTCTCCTTCTATCTTTCCTTTCAATCTCTTTGAGCTTCTCTCTGTCTGTCTCTCTCTTTCAGCTTCTTCTTCTTCTTCTGCCACAGTGCTAATTCTCGGCAACTTGAGCGGATGCACACATTCAGTTCAATTATCTTCAGCACCGAGTCGGGAAAAGCACCGACTCGACGATGCTTTTGCTGGAGGGTGAGGTATTGCTTGAGTGCCTGAATCGACTCTCTCCTCTCTCTCTCTCTCTCTCTCTCTCTCTCTCTCTCTCTCTCATTCCTCCGGCATCAGAGAGGATGTGGATATTTGGTTTGTGCTACCAATTGCTTCCTTTTGCACGGCGCTGGATCGATGGGGATGATGTGATTTTTTTTTTTGAGTATTACTGTTGTTTTTGGGGGGCGGGGATGGTACAGGTATTGATTCTTTGTGTTCGTTTTGGAAAGGAATGTTGTCATTTAAAGGGTATTATTATTATTATTATTATTATTATTATTATTATTATTATTATTAGCATAAATCACTCTGCAATAATTGAAAACCATATGAACTGCTCAAGCCAATACCCACAATACATTATTATTATTATTATTATTATTATTATTATTATTATTTATTATTATTATTAGGTACAAATCCCTTTGTTGCTTTCTGGTCACTTATAAAAATAATGTTAACCAAGAAAGTCGATCCTACAACGAAGATCCCTAACTATGACATGAACAATGCAACGGTCAAATTGGAATTTCATTTATCACTTAGGCAGTAACAGTGTTCGTGCGTGTGTGTGTGTGTGCGTGTTTTTTTTGTTACCCCAGCAATAAAAAAATTAAATAAAACTGCCATGACATACCTCAATTAATTTCTCAACCCCTCTTATTACCTTTCGGCCAAATGAGCAATGGTGCTCTCTATCTCAGGTCGGGGGTTTCCGGCCCTCTAATAATCCACGAGGAATACTATTTTCGCCGAGACTGAGCTCGCTGCGTCGATGTAAATCACTGGCGTTTTAACAATGTACTTCCATACTTCCAGTAGGTGTGGTGTTCTCGGCTGCCGAGTCTTCATTTTCTGAGACTTTTTGCTGTTGTTCACTGACCTAAATTTAGCTTTATGAGGCAGTTGTTCTTTATATTTATTTATATATATATATATATATATATATATATATATATATATATATAAATATATATATATAAATATATATATATATATAAATATATATATATATATAAATATATATATATATATAAATATATATATATATATATATATATATATATATATATATATATATATATATATATATATATATATATATATATAAATATACATATAATATATATATATATATATATATATATATATATATATATATAATATATATATATATATATATATATATATATATATATATATATATATATATATATATATATATATATATATATATATATATATATATATATATATATGATCAGTTCTTTTATGTATGTATGTATGTATATATATATATATATATATATATATATATATATATATATATATATATATATATATATATATATATATATATATATATATATATATATATATATATATATATATATATATATATATATATGAATGAAAATCATTTTCATATTACGAGAACAGAGAAACTTGCAAGTCTATTATAATAAGTTTTCCAACAACCATTCAAGTTATTCACATACTTGTCAGCAAAAACCATTTAGAAAACTTTAGACCTTTTTAGGGAGAGAGTGTTCAACTCCCTCTGAAAAAGTTAATTAATTAAACTTAAACTCCAACAACAGAATTATTACGGAGTTCACTGGCCGGAGACATGTGTGTATGTGTGTATGTATGTGTACTTAAGCACTAACAAGCATACATTGTTTACATAGGCTAAAATTTTCTGCGCTCAGTTCGTGGTGTTTTACACTTCCACGATTAGTACCATGCAACCGGCTGGTTTATATATATATATATGTATACATCGTGCATGGGCATGGCTACCCACTCATTAGTTACAGCCCAACAAGACAACAATTCAACTACAAGATAGTGTGGCTATTATTACAATCATGCCAAATTGGATGGAGCTGTTCGAAGAACTAAGGCAGGCGGGCGATGAGATTAGAAAGGTTTGAAAGGACTAACAGAAAACCCACGCAGTTGCACTATGAAACAATTGATAGGAGAGGGTGAAAAGATATGAGAGAATACGAACGTAGGTACGGTAAAAGGAATGAAAGCGGTTGTAGCTAGGGGACGAAGGGACGCTGCAAAGAGCCTTTAGTAATGCCTGCAGTGCACCGCAAAAGATGAACGGACGGCGCGACCACCCTACGGGTGTTTCATAGTTGTGAAAGTAAATGGTCATTATCCTATACTAGTGACGTATTAAATTGAATGGAATATGAAATTCAGGCAAAAAGCAAAGCGCTGGGACCTGTCAGGTTATTCAGAACTGAAGTAACCTATTAAACGGATATCGTTAAAACAAATTATTAAATGTTTCTGGTAAAAGAAAAATCGCATCTCAAAAGCTTTTTTTGTGGTCAACCAGGTTTGTTTGCCAAACGACCTCCACTCTCCCCCCACCTCCCGACCCCCAACGCCCCCCATATTAAAAAGCTTCGAGCAATACTTAAAAGAATTGAACTTTAGTATTTTATTCTTTTCTTTGGAATCTAACTTGAAATTCTTTTCACCTGCGTTAAATCCTATATTTAGCCACGTAGCTTAAGACCTTTGTCCATGAAAGTGTGGCTGACCACATAAAATTTGTATACCACTGACTCAATTTCTTTGTATTGGCCCCACGAAAAATAATTTAAAGAAACCGCTGAACTTTAAAATAAGGTAACTAATTTATGTAATGTGATTTCAGTTGTTAGGATTACCCTACACCATGGGTCTTCTTCACTAATTATGAAGAGACTCAACTCCTGCCTTAGTATAGAGTATTTAAAAATGTGAATTAACCGCTTGATGACCTTTTAAACATTTCAGGTGCTATATAGCAAACGCAGTCAGACACCTGATTGCCATGAATATCTTGGCGAACACTGACGTTCAATACAGCATCGCATTCATTAAATTAATGGGCACCAACAATAGCATCTAACTCGCGATAAAATCTTCACAACCTCATTATGTTAATGCGCATTTCACATACTCAAAGCCGCCTTGATGATAACCTGTGGAAACTCGTGCATTATGGATAGCATCCCAAACTCACTGCCTGTGTTCAAAAACAGTTCCACAACGAACTGTTCAAGGAAGCATCACAATTCCCCGCTTATGATATGACCAGCCCTACTAAACAATTCCCTTAAGCAATCATTGTGTCTGTGTTCAGGGATAGCCTAGCACGCATTTGACAGAGTTCATGTTAAATCAATTCATTGCTCACGTTCATGGATGGCATCACAAAACCATTAACAGTTTTCGTGGGTAACAACGATTGCCAGTGTTCATGAGTAACATCACAAACAGTACTCATGAGTAACTTCCAAAATCATTGCTTACGCAAGAGTACCAAACTTATTGCCTGCGTTCTTGAGTAACATACTCACTGCTTGTGTACATATAGCAACAATCATTGTGTTCATGAGTAAAACTCATTGCTTGTGTTCAGCGTAAAACTCACTATCGGAAAAGTCACACCGGACAATTTATATCTAGGACAATTTATATCTAGGACAATTTATATCTAGGACAATTTATATCTAGGACAATTTATATCTAGGACAATTTATATCTAGGACAATTTATATCTAGGACAATTTATATCTAGGACAACTCATAACAGGTATAAAATGATTTAATTTAAAGTGATTTAATTTTGAAAGAAAAAGGATAAGCCAACAAATATTAAAGAATTTTATTCCTGAAGAGAATTAAAGACAATATAAATTCTTAAATACAAATACAGTTCTTCGTATGGAAAAATAATCTTCTGCAACAATAACAAGTCACTGGTAAAAAAAAAGGTGCTGTAAAACACTTTATCTTTAGACGAAATAGTTCATCTGCATTATACTGGACTTTATGACCTAGCTCGACAAATTTAAAAGTCGAGGTTTTGAGAAAAATGAAATCATCTCTACGTCAAGAACTCTTGAAACTAGGATATTCATGGGGCTGAATATTTAAGTTACTCTCCGCTTGTTGGGTAACAATGCGAAAACGGTAGTACATTCAAATGAACCTAATCTGAATGCCGATCGTATATAACTGGTAATATATAGATGGACAAACTTTAAATGTACCATCGCCAGCCCAATCACGAATTTTAACACGCTCATCCAGCACTGTTGAGGAGGCGAAAATTACCATTCTTTCCGCACCTTCTACGCCAGCATCACATTGCAAAAAATGGCTCCCCTGGTTCAAATTTGCAGTGCAATAGCGGGATATCAAAACCATCTCTTTCTGAAGGAACACGGTGAGAACTATTCTGCTGTCGCCACCGATAAACTTTATATTGCTGACAGTCCAGCCAACGCCTCAACGCCTACAGAAGAACATTCTGTCGCAGTCACAATTCCCGCAGTCTCTTGTGACAAGGCTCCGGGTTTTACTGAACAGAGGACAATTCTCGATTTCATTTATTCACATATCTGTGAAAGTGTTCCCCTGCTGAAGATACTATTTCTGACGGGTTGTCCTCAGCCATCGCCTGAAGGCGAGATCTGCACACCTGGGCTTCACACAGCCATACTTTTCTTGATTCGTCTGCATTCTGTCTGAAAATTATATACGTAGTTATCATCCACAAGCTTATTAGCTCCTCGCTGAGATTTTATGTAATATGACATCAAGAGGGATAATTTAAAAAGACTTGTAAAGTTGACAAGTATAAAACCAACTGGTTTGAAAAGTACAAAATATAAAAAAAACAAATTTGTTCAGTCAAAAGCTATGACTACAGTTTACGAGTTGCTTGCTGGGCATACAGTAACTACCATGAACTGTGAAATTTAAAGGATGCTAGTCAATAATTAAAGAGTTAAATGATCACTGTTACACCTATAAACTAAAAAAATTGCCTATGTACTTTATCACATTTTTGTTATCACATTTTTAAGTTTTGTTTTTTAGCGAAAATATTTATACCTGTTATTAGTTGTCCTATATATGGGATGTCCCAGATATCAATTGTCCAGGTATGAGTTTCCCCCCTGGAACGAGAGTTTTCCCCCTGGAACGAGAGTTTTCCCCCTGGAACGAGAGTTTTCCCCCTGGAACGAGAGTTTTCCCCCTGGAACGAGAGTTTTCCCCCTGGAACGAGAGTTTTCCCCCTGGAACGAGAGTTTTCCCCCTGGAATCAGGGCCCTAGAACCAATTGCCATACTGTCCACTAAAATAAAAATTGCTTTCGTGCTGTCTGTTTAACAGAAGCTGAAAGTTCCTAGCTACGAGTTACTGACAAACTCCTTAAAACTTAATTCCATCTAACAGGAGAAAACCAAACATTACCTCGACAATCTCTGTCTGGGGAAAATTTTACATGGTTTTGATGATTTTCAAGAGATTAACTATTGGGTAAGCAACCCCTATTATCGTAAGTGACCCGTACACATTTAGGGAGCTTCCTATAATCGCTGTAGCCAGAAATTTTCGGTAGCGAGAAAGGAACTACCAAGTTCGAATCTTCTGAAAATCCTATTAAATCTAACGCCAACATTACGATTAAAAATTTAATTCGGGCAAAACCTTTATGAATATTGGCCAAAACTAAACTAACTTTACCTCACCACAAACTTGGTCAATTTTCAGGTAGCTAAAATTCCAAAGTAAAACCTACCAAGACGCCAGACCTATACATAAATTTTTTTAATGCTGAATACTGCCGTTTGATGGCATAAACACTAATTTCCTCAAACCATAGGGAGCTATTGAAAACCTAACTGAGTGGGAAATAGCCAAGCACGCTCAAACACCTACCTATCTGAACTTACAAGAAAACTAAGCAATAGATTAAGTCTGCTTACCATCTGAAAAAGACCACTCATATATTAGTAGGTCATACGACCTACTATGCAGAACATGGGGGCTCCCCCACCCCTTAAGGGGAACACCCCTAAGGGGTGGAGGATAAGGTGGAGTTGTTCAAGAACAGTATGTTCAAGAACAGATTATACAAATTATTATACAAATTAAAGTAAAATTTATGACCAAAAGGTAGATTTATTTTAAAGATTAAAAAGCAAATGTTAAAGCGTTTAAAAAGCAAATGTTAAAGCGTTTAAAAAGCAAATGTTAAAGGTTTAAAAGCAAATGTTAAAGCGTTTAAAAAGCAAATGTTAAAACGTTTAAAAAGCAAATGTTAAAACGTTTAAAAAGCAAATGTTAAAAAGTTTAAAAAGCAAATGTTAAAAAAAAAATTTAAATAAAAAAACTTAAAAACAGTTTTATAAAATGTAAAGTAGTAATTTCAAACAAACTTAAAAGGTTTATTACAAAAATTTACAAAGTAAATTACAATGATAAAAAAATGTAAAAAAGTAAATTTATGAAAAACTTATTAAACAAATTTACAAAGTAAACTTACGACAAATTAAAAAAAAACTGAAGACAAAAAACGACAAAACTAAACTTGGCAAAAAAAAACCTACATACCTGTTGCTAAAGAGCTGCTTTATCATGCTTGAAGCTTGACAGTTAGAACAGGACCTCAAAGTCAAACTCGTACCAAAAACATCCTGGAAAAGACTAGGCTTTAGAGCTGTGTAACTTGAAATCTTGTAAATTTGGGCGTTTACTCACGTCAGTTTACTGGCAAACGGCCGCAGTAGTAGTTATGACTGCCAGAGATTTATACGAAACTAAACACGCAGCAATATAAGAAAATCCCCAGAATAAATACACAATATTAGCAATAATATAGAAAAGTTTGTTACCTTGTGTAGCCTGGGTACGAAGTGACGATAATCGAAGAAATCCAAGCAATGAATCGCAGTCTGCTCGCGTGATAAACGGGTTTTTCGTAAACGCTTCACAATGGGACCAATTACACTACCCCAAATTGAGGAACTGAATACGCCACTCCTGAAGAAAAAAAACGGTTCACTGAGGAATCTCCTATCAACTGTCTACCGCCCACAACGATGTTACAGTCGAAACTCGAAAGTCCGAAGGTCCAAAATGTCCGAACCAGAACGAAGTTGTCCATTTGCCAAGGACTCTGAAGTCTTAGTAGTGTCTTGCTTCTTGGAACATGACCGAAAGCGATCAATGGATATCCTTGAATTCGTAATTTCTTTTACGGCTCACGAAATAATTTGTAGCATAAGCCTGTCGCAAATTTCTTTCCATCACTTTGATGAAATAACTTTTAATTCGCGTGGGTATTTTGTCATAACGATATATGATGAAATGTTCTGTATATACGTATACACACACATACACACACACACACACACACATACACACACACATATATATATATATATATATATATATATATATATATATATATATATAATATATATATATATACATATATACAAATACTGGCCAACTCACTCAAATCCTCGAAAATAAGAGGAACTTCAAAAGTACTTCCGTTCAATTTCTTAAGCGAACTCTTGCCAGTGAGAGTCCATCAGTACAGAACAAACGAAGGCAATGATGACCCAGTAATGACCCAATACCGCGAGGCAATAACAGTTATCCAGGCCATGAATGATTTTATAGGTTCAATGGGACACGGACCAAACTCATTTTATCTCCTAATGGTCTTGTCGCTCGAAAGAATGTTCTTTCTTTAGTTTTTATTTACTTGGTGAATATATTAGCTGTCACAGATGTCATGAGCCAGGTGTCTCGGTTACGATTTGCACCTCGAGATAAAATTGCGAGAAATGAATATTTGCATGGAGGAAACGTCTCATGGGATTAATGTGATATCTCGCAGGTGTTACACGAATTGTGTATTCTGGGATTATCGAAAGGAAAGTGTTGGTTATTGAAGCATTTCTCTCTCTCTCCCTCACACACACACACACACATATATATATATATATATATATATATATATATATATATATATATATATATATATTATTATTATATATATATATATATATATATATATATATATATTCTATACTCACGTGGGCCTTACAGACTCAAGAGATGAGCTACATAATCACATAAAGCAACAAATATAATTACATCATCTTTCCCCAGCCATCTGGAATATGTCATTACTCTAATGGAAGTGTTCGTCCATTTATCAAAGGTCTCATTCCTAAATGGATTATCTCTTTAATCAATTTAATGGACACAGAAATTCACAGATGATATCGCAAAACAAAGCGGTCTGATATATGGTTGATTGAATACACTTCTATTTAATAACATGTCATTCGACGACTTTGAATGATTGTTCCAGGGTTTCATATACATATATATATATATATATATATATATATATATATATATATATATATATATATATATATGAATACTAAGAAAACATCAGCGTGTAAAAGAATAGTTCACGAAGTACCTGTCACTATTCATTCCCTGATTTAAAATATGCATATCAATATTCTATTTTCAGAACATATATTCTGCACGAGTCTAAAAATATTTCACATGGATAACCGCTGACCATAACTACTCCAAAAGTTGACATAACAAGGAAAATGACAAAATAACAGTCAAGTGGGCATCCAATTTTCGTAATAACGGATGAATTGATAATTCATATGAATGTTGAATGTATATATATACAACGAGAGAGGCAGACAGGGAAACTGTCTACCAAAGTGCACGTGAGCAAACTGCATCACTACAATATTCTGTCGGCATAAACCACTTTGACAGTTGCACAACATACTTGAATCTATTTGACTTCCCACTTGAGTTTACCGAAACTTTCGAATAGAGATTCACCGTGGTATAAAGTGGCAACGTTGGGCAACGGAAGATTCGCTGCTCTTGTCAAGAGCGAATTGAAGGATTGTCTATTCAAAAGAGATGATTTCTGGCAAGCGATTCTGTGACAAAAACATGGAGTTGGAGAAAGAGGAACAAAGGTAAAGCTTAGTACTCACAATAGTAAAGGTAACACCATTGATTAACTATGATGAATGAATGAATGATTTTTTGACTTATCTGGCCTCGTGACAACTGGGTCATTGACGCCTATGTCAGTTAAATGAACAACATAGGTGCTATAAAACCAATTAAAAGATAGATGAAAAGGAATTAAATATTATATTTTTTGGGAGAAGACCAGCGTCAAGATTAATGAAAATGACAAGAAGTCATGAAGGACATTGTGTACTTCTTGCAAAGTCGTTCACTGACACTGTAAACTGCTTACGTAAGGTGAATCAGGTGTTATAATCAATATGGTCAATTTAAGATGGCAAAGGTTAGTTGCGTAACCAAAGCATTAAATAAAAGCAAAACACTTCATGAAAATAAAAATATACCACCATTAATCGTTTTAACACACCTAATAAAATTAAAATAATACATCACTGACAATTATTTTGCAAAACAAAACTGACAAAAAAATTTAGTCTATGATAGCGTACCTAAATCACATTCTTACACATATACCCGAGAGTATTAGTAAAATGAAAAAGTATACCCAATTAATATTTTTGCAAAACATACTGGAAAAAAATAATTAGAATATAACGTTGCATCCTAATCCCATTCTGACGCATATACCTCATCCTATCCATCATGGCGGTAATAGCTGATGAAAACACGCCTTAGATGAAAAGAATAAAAAAGGCATTATGATGGAAACGACTTCTTCACACGACAAGGAAGCCTCATTTCCTCGGCAACTAAGGTGGAATAAGCAAGCCTCCTTTGGGCTCGAACGTAAACAGGGAAGGTATTTAGAAGAGGTAATGAAGATCTCCTCCTCCTCCTCCTCCTCCTCCTCCTCCTCCTCCTCCTCCTCCTCCTGCTCCTGCTCCTCCTCCTCCTCCTCCTCCTCCTCCTCCTCCTCCTCCTCCTCCTCCTCCTCCTCCTCCTCTCTTCAGCCATTAATATGGAAATAGGATTGAGGCATCTCATCACGCAGCTAATGGTAATTAATCTCGCGGTGGAATATGACGCCGGAGAAAGTCTGACAAATGTTTATGTGGGGGAAAGTCATTCTTTCGTACAACGTTTGAAACGTTTCTTTAGAGGGACTGTTTTCTCTCTCTCTCTCTCTCTCTCTCTCTCTCTCTCTCTCTCTTTAATTATTTTTACAACATATGCCATCCTTCATTGCTTTGTTACCTCTATTTGCCGAATATTCAGTGAGTTATTGCAATATATATATATATATATATATATATATATATATATATATATATATATATATATATATATATTATATATATATGTATCCTTCATATGTATGTTATATACAGTATATATATATCGCGGTATATATATAATATATATATATATATATATATATATATATATATATATATATATATTTTTGTGTATATATATATATATATATATATATATATATATATATATATATATATATATAACTAACAAGAATTATAAAAATACATGACCCTATTTATCGAAAATGTCTTCACTTCGCGTGAAAATATTGAATGTTTATATGAACTACTAAACAAGAAACTGTAGATTTTAATGGCGAACGTTACAATTGTCGTTAAAACTATTTGATTTGGGCGCTTCATACCGCGAAAAGAAGTCTGAGAATTACACTACTCGCATTAGACTTTTACTAAGATGAATATGATGAATCTTGGACGGAATAAAAAGACTGGTGAATGTAGGGGGAAGGAAACTGAATGGAGGACTTAATGAATCGAGAATGAATAGTTTGCTGATGAACTAGCGTTGGAAAAAAAACGAAGAAGGGAAAATAATGAAAGGATTCTTTTAACTTCCTTTTGAATTGACGCTTTCAAAGCGTTTAAGGAGACCTGGCGGGTCTTGTTAACTAACTGTTGTCTTGTTAAGTGGAGAAGAGAATGAAAGAATTGAGGTGATTACAAGAACTTCATTTTTTTTATGCGGGGGCGAGAATCTAGAAGGAAACTGTGAGTTATTAATCCAGGAAAGAGTCGTTTTTCACGAAGATATATTTTACTTTTAAGGACATGATGGTAACTACGTCACTTATTAGAAAGTTGGGTCTGCTGCAAAGGGTAGGTGCTGAGAGCACGCTTATGATCCATTGAGAGGAAAATGTAGTTCAAAGTTAGTTCCAAATGGGAGTTGATATGCATGTATGTAGACTTTGTGTGTATATATATATATATATATATATATATATATATATATATATATATATATATATATATATATATATATATATATATATATATATATATATATATATATTTATATTTATACATATATTATAAATACATATACATATATACACACACACACACATTATATATATATATATATATATATATATATATATATATATATATATATATATATATATATATATATATATATATATATATATATATATATTACTAAAGGAACAGCGATAAGTTCTCCATGTAGCTTTATCGCTGACGCATCAAAAGACCCAGCCGGTGAGAGAGAGAGAGAGAGAGAGAGAGAGAGAGAGAGAGAGAGAGAGAGAGAGAGAGAGAGAGAGAGAGAGAGAGAGATAGGATAATGTCACCGCGTTCTCCAAAACGTTTCAGGTTCTTTAAATCTCTTTTTCATCTCTTGGCAAATCCGATCAATGCGAATATGCAACAGATACAACAAATGCAACGGCAAAAATTCATTTTCCCCTTCAACGGTTCGAAACTGCCAATTCTACGGTTTGATGACTTCATGGCTAATAGCCTTCGCCAAACATAATAATGAGATATCATGGCGTTCCCGAACGGTTGAGCCATCAAAAAAAAAAAAAAACACAATCCACACATTAATTTTCATACTCCTCAGATTTGTAATTTAATCCATCACCTAATTGACCAATTACATTATTTCAAACGATTAATGCATTACCGAATTGGACCTATGATAAATGGTCTCTCACATTTCCATTAAGATAATGAAACATTGCACGGCAATGGGGGATCGCCATTCGTATGGTTTTTTTTTTTATTTTTTAATGACTTTACCTGTAAAATTGCACCTGTGGACGAAAATATATTTTGAATAAACTTCCCAAGAAAGTTTTTTTTTTTTTGGAAAATGAGGAATGCAATATAGTTTTAAATTACACAGTTATATAATAATCTAAACATAATGTATTTTCATATAATGATTAAAAGAAATAACGAGTTTTACTCTTAGATTCA
This sequence comes from Macrobrachium rosenbergii, assembly GCF_040412425.1. NCBI lineage: Eukaryota > Metazoa > Arthropoda > Malacostraca > Decapoda > Palaemonidae > Macrobrachium > Macrobrachium rosenbergii. The sequence goes on along the minus strand of NC_089789.1, from coordinate 44,510,948 downwards.
TAATTATATACATAAAATTATGAATAATGAAATTCACAATCGCGGTTCATGAAAACTATCCCATGACTCATACAATCCTTGAGAACTACATCTTTCAACCTGTGTAGGTCTGCTGTTTAAATACACAAAAAAATAATGTATATATAACATTATACCTAAAACAGCAACAGTTATACATAAATAAGAAACGCCAGCACTAATACCGTTACATGCGTATCACATTTAACCTGCCATTACGAAGCAATCGAGAGATTGGACTCTCAAATCTTGCACCCCTTATAATTGCAGTGACTCACGTCGAGATTATTTGCTTACCTTATACTGATAACGACTCGAGACAGAAAGTATTGTGCAGATAGCTATGAGACTTCTCAGGCATATTCACGTATAAATTGACCGTTAACCATTACCCACCTATTCCGTTTTCTTTAAGCAGTTTTTCAGTACTGTAACTGAAGGTGAATTTCAAGAAAAATAAAAGTACATGATTGACAACATTTGCAATAATACTGCCAGCAAGAGCAAAACATTGTAAATATGGTTAAAGCTATCACTGATTAGTATGGAAAAACAAGTATTGCAAAGTGGTTAACTGCCCATTTTCAAAAGTCGAGCAAAGATACAAAACCAATGAAGCCTTGACTGAAAAGCGTATTATTCAAATTTACCAAAACGTTCTAGGATTTTACAGAGCTATCATTTTGCGGGGTCTCTAGTTTTTCTTTAGTTTTAAGCTTGTTATACTCCTATATTCCCTAACAGTAATGAAATATTGTTACGTACAATTTATTGGGTTAAACATAAACTTGTTTCTTTGAAGATAAATCTATGTACTATTTATTGGTACATTTTTTGGCGTAATTCTGTGATGCAATCGATACATACTTACTGAAAAGAATTTATGCCTGAATACTGTATCATAACATGAACACAATGAAAAAGACTTCAACTACAAAATGCAATCACTTTCTCTCTCTCTCTCTCTCTCTCTCTCTCTCTCTCTCTCTCTATTGTTCTTGCAGAAATTTCTCAGTTTGATTTTCAGAACGCCGAATAGAACTGTAAAAATGCTCTCTCTCTCTCTCTCTCTCTCTCTCTCTCTCTCTCTCTCTCGTTTCTGCAGATATATCCTCAACAGTTTCATTTTTCCAAAAGCCGATTACAACTGAAAAATCTCTCTCTCTCTCTCTCTCTCTCTCTCTCTCTCTCTCTCTCTCTCTCTCTCCCTCCTCCTCCTTTCTAAACATAATGAAAAAAATGGATTTTCTGGAGGAAATCTATAAAAAAAAAGCAGAATTCATCATCCTTGTCTCTCTATCTACCTATCTGCCTGTCTGTCTGTCTGTGTCTGTCTGTCTGTCTGTCCGTTTGTCTGTTTCCAGTCTCTCTGTCTGTTTGCCTCCCTCACCTGGTATCACAAAGCTCTGCAAACAGACACAGCGGCTACCGAATATTCCTTTCCATCAAAACCCTTCACAATTCCACAAAGAGAGTCAGCATTTTTGTAAACAAAACGTTCGTCCTCTCTCTCTCTCTCTCTCTTTTCTGGCGCTGATAGAACAGGCTGCACGATGCTTTTTTTCTTCTTCTTCTGTGAAGTGGAATCGAATCCAGCTGGGTTTTCGTGAGCTGGACGCCACCAAGCAGGTTTTCAGAAGAGTCCCTTAACTACACTTCTAAGCATCACTTAGAAAACAGCCAACTCTTATCTTGTAGACACTATTAACCTTTACTCTTGAAAATGAGTTTGTCCTACACCACTGTTCAGAAAAAGTATCCCCTGGCCAAACATCACCTCAGGAAAAATACTCCCCTTATTTAAGGCGGTAAAGAAATTGTTGCAAAATGAAAGCGGCGGTTTAAAAAATATTCACTTGTCAGCTTGAATAATTCCTTTTACGAGCTTACGAGGTCCATTATATGAGTAGATTCAAGCGTGAAATGGTTGGGGGAACGAAGAATCTCCTTAGAAATTAGGACCTGAGAAGATGAAAGGGGAAATTCAAGGGAAATTCGGTTACGAGATATTTATTACGCGTCCAAAGCACAAGTCTTCGTCATAATGCTTTTAAGGCAACTACTAAAATGATGATGGTGGTGTATTGAGGTAAGAAAACCAAGATTAAGTTGTCAGATGTTATTGTTTCATCGGTAGTAAATCAGTTTTATACACAAATAGAGTTAATAGAAAGTAATAGAACCATTTGTATTTGTAACGTAAAGGAATATATGTGCTAGGATATTGTTACTGTAATAGTAAAACTGGTGTATTCCTGACAAGAATTAAGTTATAGAAAATAGAATATAAAGTATTTCATTCTTGCAGCATGTCGCATAATACTGAATAAAAATACTTTATCCTTTAAAAATAATTAAGATATAGAAAATAAAATGGGAAAAGTATTTAACTTTTGTACCATGGCTTCATAAATCGAAGGAAAAATGCTACAATGTCATCAGTTCTCAAGAAAGTGATCATTTTTCTTATCACATACACTGTCGAAGATTCTTTCTTAAATCCTCTTCTGTAGGGAGAATAGCTACAAAATTTTTAACTACAAGATCTTCAAATGGTTTCAAACACGTTCCACTTGATATTCCATTCCTCACAGTACTTTCAGCCTTCGTATCGACTTCATATTATCAGGCCCAAGGCCGAGAGAGACAAGGTCTCCCCAATTGGGCGAAGTCGCCTCCCACCTGGGGTAACTACGTAGGCGATGACGTATCTTAGAGGTATACCTGCTCATTACGGCAATTCACCTTCTGACGCAATAAGAAGGTAGACAAACCTCCGCCTACTTTGGGGATTTTGGGGGAAGTGAGCAGACCTTGTTTCACGGCCGGCGAATGTGCTCATTCGCTTTAACCCCAATTTAAATGTCCCTCGCCATTTATTTTTCAAATGCTCTGTGGAACAGAGGTCCAGGCTTATCCATTTTGGCTTCGGCAATGAGCAAACTTCCGCAAATGATTTTGGTTCCGCATTTATTAGGCTTTGACAGAATTCCACTGGCGTTTTCGAACGCAATCATTTTCGAATTGAGCGAGTCAAGCCTGGCATTTTGGGCATTTGTGTTCACCGATATTTTGTTGACTAATGCTGTTACGCTGATTTAAAGGATGCTACTTGGTGACTGCTCGTTTTGCAACTTTTTTTTTTTTTGTTCGTTAAAAAATACATACGTACAAACCTTCATTCAACAGTTGTGTAGCATCGAAAGTGAGGGAAATTTCATTGGAGACTCTTTGGGAAATTTGTTCCTTGTGGGATTTTTCCACAGGAAATTCTCTGAAAATGGTTTCTGACAAGATGAGAATTCGGTATTTCATTTTTTAGTTAATGCGTTGCTCTTTATTATAATACTCCATTTAGACACCCGAGTGCATATTTGTTTTTCTAATTAGCAAATTATCTAGATGACTCAAATTATTAGGTCATTGAAATGTTGAAGATATATATATATATATATATATATATATATATATATATATATATATATATATATATATATATATATATATATATATATATATATATATATATATATATATATATGCACACACACAAACCCGCACCGATACCCTCACAAGTTTCTACTCATTGAAATGAGGATGTGTTTTTTTCCTAATGAAAAAAGTTTGTCAGTTCCTCCCTCACAATCTCGCGAAGCGTCTTGGGCCAAACTTAAAAAAAATAATAATAATAAAAAAAAAAATGATCCAGTTCCTTCCTTTCTCGTGTGTCAGCTTATAACCAAAATTGCCAACCCGTCGACGATCCGACGTCGTGAAGTGAGAGAGAGAGAGAGAGAGAGAGAGAGAGAGAGAGAGAGAGAGAGAGAGAGAAACTTTCTGAATTCATTAGAAACTCCCCGAGATAATGTTTTCGAAAACTTTTTTCATAATCCCCTGCATGCTGTTTTAATGAGTGATCCGTAGCTGAAATTCAGCCTGCTTTTTCGTCAGAGGCTTCTCTCTCTCTCTCTCTCTCTCTCTCTCTCTCTCTCTCTCTGTTTTTGATAATGTTTCTCCTTCTTATTCATTTTTGTTTTAACGTCTTACGAAGCGAAGGATGAAATCTCTCTCTCTCTCTCTCTCTCTCTCTCTTTTGATTTAATATTTTCCTCTGTTTTCCTTTATCTCTCAACGTCTAATAGGCAAATGATGAAGTCTCTCTCTCTCTCTCTCTCTCTCTCTCTCTCTCTCTCTCTCTCTCTCTCTGTTTTTGATATTTTCCCTTCTTTTCCCGTTTTGTTTAAACATCTAATATGCAAATGTTGAAATCAGTCCCCTTCTCTCTCTCTCTCTCTCTCTCTCTCTCTCTCTCTCTCTCTCTCTCTGATTTATCACCCAATCATCCCTCAGGCAAAGTTTCTTCAAGGATGACTATATCAGGTTATTACAAAGTGAAAGCTTTGTCAAGCCTTGAAGTTTGTCCGGTGAATATAAACTTTTTTCATGAATTCTTTCTTTTTCTTTCTGGTTTCATTTTCACTCGTTCATAAATTTAGACAACCTTCTTTTGCTTGTATTTAGTGTCATATTAACTGCTAATTTTTCATTTCACTCTCCTGTACAGTTTCTCTCATTTTCACTCATTTGTAAATTATGGTAATTCATCTATAACTTTTCCTTTACCTCTCTTTGTAAAGTTTCTCTAATTTTCTCTCATTTGTAAATTATGGTAATTCATCTATAACTTTTCCTTTACCTCTCTTTGTAAAGTTTCTCTGATTTTCACTCATTTGTAAATTATGGTAATTCATCTATAACTTTTCCTTTACCTTTCTTTGTAAAGTTTCTCAAATTTTCACTCATTTGTAAATTATGGTAATTCATC
>NC_089789.1:44491105-44493605 GCF_040412425.1 Macrobrachium rosenbergii | reverse complement strand
ACACACACACACACACACACACACACACACACACACATATATATATATATATATATATATATATATATATATATATATATATATATATATATATATATATAGGGATGTATGAAAGGCGTGTGAATGTGGGCAATTCCTTAGGACTGAGCCCTTGGGTAACGAGTCATTTCCCAGTTATATGGGAAAATTAATCTATTCTCAAGCAGAGCAGGTATACGTAATTAGATCCTTGGAATTTTAGAATTCCATATGATAATTAGATTCCGAGACTTTTAATCAAAACCGAATAAACTATTTCGTATCTAATTTCATGGTGTGATAAATTACTTGGCTGAGATTCAGTTAATATTCACAAATCTAGTGCATTTTAAAGTACATCTCTCTCTCTCTCTCTCTCTCTCTCTCTCTCTCTCTCTCTCTCTCTCTCTCTCTTTCTATTTAAGTGATGAATCTAATGATAATGAGAAAATGATTGTCATTACCTTATGAATAATTTTAAGACGGGATTCTAGATTATTCCTTACGTTCCTTGCTTCTTATTCCTTTTGCCTTTCTCTCTCTCTCTCTCTCTCTCTCTCTCTCTTAGTTTCTCTCTCTCTCTCTCTCTCTCTCTCTCTCTTAGTTCCATACGCACACATACACACACACACATACTCACCCTCTCTCTCTCTCTCTCTCTCTCTCTCTCTCTCTCTCTCTTAGTTCCATAGACACACTCGCTCTCTCTCTCTCTCTCTCTCTCTCTCTCTCTCTCTCTTAGTTTCATACACACACACTCGCTCTCTCTCTCTCTCTCTCTCTCTCTCTCTCTTAGTTTATTACTCTCTCTCTCTCTCTCTCTCTCTCTCTCTCTCTCTCTCTTAGTTTCATACTCACGCATAGACACACTCTCTCTCTCTCTCTCTCTCTCTCTCTCTCTCTCCCCGTTTCACACTCTCACATGCATATGCACGATCACCTGCCCTAATCCGAGGAGAGGGTTCAAGTCCTACTAGCTCTAATTCCAGGTTGATCTCTCTCTCTCTCTCTCTCTCTCTCTCTCTCTCTCTCTCTCTCTCTCTCGCAGTATCATGGAACACATCCCAACGATCATCACCTCCATTTGGAACGAATCTGTCAAAGGTAATTGGTCCAATATCTGGATCGTAATTCATTTAATTAAAGATCGGCGATATTGTTTATTTACTTATACGAACGACTGTTGTTGATTTATATATTAATATCTGCTCTTTGCATTTTTTATTTCTGTGGTGAATATTTTTGCGTTCGAGTTAGGTTTTTTCAGGTGGTTATTCGGTCAGCATGTCCTGTGTTAAATGCACATGGTATCGTCTGATGGATCTGGCCTTTTTTTGCACATATATATATATATATATATATATATATATATATATATATATATATATATATATATATATATATGAATGAAATTTTATCACATCACCGTGATTATGAATCACAGTGATGTGTTCATTCATAATAACTACGTGCGACAAACGCACTACAAGGTTAACATGGCAGAGGTGGGTTGATACCGATTCTAAATACAAATACCGAGTTCGACGGTGATCTGTAGGTGGTCGATAATAACCTATACCTCACTTGTTGGCTTTGTGGGTTAAAGGCGTCACTGTAGTCCTGAGTTCTTGTCCCTTCGCTGGTTCAGCTCGAGCACGGGACGACGAACTTATTATCAACTAAAAAAATTTCCCTTCGGTAACATATATGAAAATATATTATTTCGAGGCAGAGCAGATGGATATTGAAGGACGTTTGTAGCTTAATGCTTATATATATATATATATATATATATATATATATATATATATATATATATATATATATATATATATATATATATATATATATATATATATATATATATATATATATATTATTCATATGTACATACTTCTACACTAATTTTCCTCTTCGACAGACTTTTTTTTTTTTCCACTCTGAAATATTCCCCATTCAACCTTCGCATTCATCTTGAGCAAGAAATCCCATCTGCGTCCCCGATAAATCCCGCCGGCCAAATCCGCTTACGATTACTGTCACATTTTCTCATATTCCTCTTCACATTTACTGTCGCTTCTTCCTTATTCGCCTTTTCTCTCCTCTCCTCTTCCCCCTCTTCTGAAGCGTCTTTTTATTGTTGGATTGCCAATATTTTGTCCTCTTACTTTAGCTTGTTTGACTTATTTTGTTATCTCAGATTATCCTAGGATAATAATAATAATAATAATAATAATAATAATAATAATAATAATATTAATCATAACAATAATAATAATAATAATAATAATAATAATAATAATAATAATATTATTATTATTATTAATAATATTATGTAATTATTAACAATATCTAATTGCTAATAATAATAATTTAATAATTATTATTACTAATAAGTGCTGTGTGTAATAAAATAATAATAATATTCTATACTAATAATAATAATAATATTTTTGTTATTATATACTAATATTAATAATAA